>NW_006262688.1:5040987-5096576 GCF_000493195.1 Citrus x clementina | reverse complement strand
TTACTACAGGTTGAAACAGCGCTGAGAGAAGAAAAGACTTGCTGCCAAATTCAAGAAGAGAACCTTCGAGTGGTTGAAAGAAGGCGAAAAGGGCTGCGAGTCATGATGACCAAGTTCAGACACAAGGCGAGCATACCGTTGCTGGATCAGCTACTGGGGAAGAGGGTCTGGTTGATGTTGAGATTAAAAGGGACCATGTGTGGCTTTAATTTATTGAGTTCTCAGTTCATCTTATGCACCCGTTCCAGCTTTTTCTTCCCTTTTTTTGGTGTTTCCTCTTTCTCTTGTATAGCTAATGTAGTTATGCTCTTGTGTTATTGGGAATTTAATAACAAAATATTTCAGTAGATAGATGCGTTTGATGAATGCACTTTGAAAAACTTGTTTGAATTTAAGTTTTAAGATTAAATTTGAAATTTAGTTATCAGTTGGCAGTGGCACAGGCAGGTAAAACCGTTCTTAACTAGAAATTTTTGTTAGTAATGAAATTTGTATATTTAGAAAAATGATAATTATTAGGCTATTAGTAATTACCATAAGGATTTTTCAGTCAGAGCGAAATGGTTTGATTTAGGGTCGGATTATCGTTAAATCTAGTAAATTAATACATCATTGACCCGAAGAATTTTTTTTTATTTAATTTTAAATTTCAAACCCACTTGTATCACCCATGAAATTTTACTTGTTCAAACAACTGGTACCCATAAGATGCATGGCAATATTAGGTAGCCAGCCGAAGTCATGCATGCTCAATGTGTAGTTTGATAAATTAGTAGATAAGAATTCAGTGCTAAACTAAGTTTCTGTTGATTACTAAATCAATGATTATTAGACAAGAGAAAAAATAATAATTTTAATCATTGATTCAATACTCAGTAAAAACTTGACTCAGTACGGAATCCTGATCTAAATTAATACACCGATAATCAAAATGAACTTTAATAAGATATTTTAGAACAACTCATTTATGGTTGACCAAATTTACATCAATTCCATTTATATGCCAATTTACCCATATATAATAATGAGTAATGTATGAAAATAGCAGTTAAAGACCAGACAATTACTCTTAACATTCCATAAATTACATTTGTTTCTTCGAAATTTAGTACTGGAAAATTATATTGTTGACAAAAATCTTAATTAATTTCTGTTCAAAATTCTCTCTTTGCCAGCTGTGTTGTAGAGGCAATTCATTGCATCCATACAAACTAGTCTATACTGACGAGAATTTTCACTGTACAATCCAATTCTCATAATCTAGGCAACTGTTTTTATGCAGAAATTAAATTAAAAGACACTTAACAAATAAAACTATTGCTAAATATTGAGAAATTTCTTGAGTACTTGCTTACATAGGACTAGTGCCCCATTACATCAGACCATTGCACTTCAAAATAAGCTTAACTTTTTTATTTTTTATTTTCAAAAGATATACACGCTCAATAAAATAATTCCCTCAAAATCATGTAAACCATAGACATCAAATAGGCATTAAACCGTTGTAATTACTCCTTTACATATATTAGAAAAAAACTGCAGATTCTAGCACATCCACAGTAGTGAGCTCTTTTGGCAGTATATAGTAGTAAAAATTTCATAAGGCAAATCTTTCTCTTGCTTGCCCAAGCAACTAACATTTTAGCCAAAAACAAGTGAATGGGTTTAATTACACCAACCAAGAGAGCCAGCTGCCATTAAATGAGAGTAAAATTTCTGATAGTATTTAGAACCCAAAAACCGCCCACAAAATCAATTCTTGCAGTGAGATTGAGTCTTTTCTTTTCTCTAAATTTCCAAACACAAAATCAATATTTTTTTTTATCACCCATTAAAATGAATCATGATAATGATGATGATCTGTCCAAAGAACTTGAGTCTCTTGAAGCAATTTACAATCAAATTTCTTCAGAAGTGGCACTTCCTAATTACATGCTAGAGCTTCTTGGAGATGATCTTTCCTTGCCCAAAACTTATGAAATTTTAAACCCTTTACCGAGGAATGGTGATAATCAAAACCCTAGAGAGACTATCAACAATTCTTCTGATGAAGGAAAAAAGAAGAAAGCAAAATACGATGGCCGCACTCACAGCTTGCCCCACAAAAAAAATGGTCCTTATACTTGCCCAAAATGCAACAAAGCGTTCGCTAAATCTCAAATATATGCTGCTCATGTGTCCTCAGGTCACTACAAGTTTGAAACCCCCGAACAGAGAGCAGAAAGGCTAGCTGCCAGATACCCCAAGAGAAATACACTTCAACCTGTTGATACAAGTGAAGGACTCACCATGATGCCTGTGTCGTCATCTGCGAAGAAGAAGGGTAAACGGAGTGTGAAGAACGAGGGAGATCAAGAACAGAAGCAAAGAAGCAAACAGCCTGTGAAGGATGAGAAGCAGGCGTAACTATCTTTTTAAAGCGAGTACCATACATTTGGGTCATAAATCCCAGGAGCATTTTAGTCTATGCCAATTTTTTTTTTTCAAGAAAAAAGGGGACTGTTCTAATTTACTGTTTTTCTTTACCTGCTGCAATATATTATATGTAGTTATGTTTTGAGCTCTTGGAATATAGTAAATGTTTTTGTTATATTGATGTGTTTGATGCAACAAGAAGTTTAAAATATGGTTGATATCTTTTTGTGCGTGGTTCAAATTATTATTAACTATGTTTGATGTGTTTTTGTTTACTAATAGATCCTTTGAAAAATTAGTTTATCATTTGATATGACTGATTCAAACTGTTATTCACATTGTTTGATGATTCAAAATTTATTTTATGATTTAGTGCAAACAGTTTAAACTTTTATTAGTTGTTTTAAATATATTATGTGTTTTACATATAAATCTTTTAAAATTCAGTTAAATTTAACGCACATGTTTGAAATTATTTTTTTTTTATTTTTTTTTTCCTTCCCTCAAGACAAACCACATTGGTGGCAGCCAGCCTGACCACTGACCCTCACATCCACCCCACAGTTTCAAGATTGGAATTCCAACCACCTCCAATTATAGTTTATGAGGTGTGTTTCGCAAACAAGAAATTGATTTTCTATTGCACGTTTCTGCTAATTGCTCTTCCCATCCATCAGGATTCATTGAAGTTTCTATTGTCCTATTTCTTGATTAAAAATAAGCAAGTTTTTTTATATATAGCATATCAGGGACAAACCTCTTTTGTCACAACTAGATATATCTAATTGACTAATTCTGTCTTCTTAACAACTACACGCCCTAATTGTTACTGCAAAGGAGCAATAAAGAAAGTTATACTTATACATTTTATTATATAGTTCGAATTTGATTATTCCAGTTATGATTTTACTATCAGGCAATAAAATATTATCATGATCTAATAAAATAACAAATTACACACTTGAAAAGATTGTTAAGAAATTATATGATCAATTGATGTATATATATTTGCGTCGAACTAAAATATTAAGTTAAAATAGCCCCGTGCACACAACATTACAATGTCAAAATTTCTACTACTTTGTATAATTTTAATGTTGGTGTGTTGAGATCACAATCTTTACAAATTATGCGGTAATACTTGTGATGTCTCCTTTTTCTTATTTTTCTTTTTCCTTAATAATCCAGATGGCTAAGTCTTTGTAAATTATATTCGATTCTTTATACAAAGAGTTAAGGAAGAATTCTTTAAGTCTTTGTGAAAATTATTGTCGTCTTCATTTTCGAATTGTTAGAACTTCTACACAAAACAATAAGAACTCGTCGAATGTTAATTAGATTTACCTTTTACAATCCTTGTATTTTGTTATATTATGACAAATAACTTACATATATTTCAAGACTTGCATATTTTATTTAAACTTTTCACTCAAGCTTTTTATCATTTTTCCGTTTCTATTTAGGCACCCAAAAAAAAATGTTCTAATTTGATAAACTCCGACTTGTATATTTCCTACGGAAAGATAAAGTTTATTGTTTATTTTGGAAATGCAACTAAGGAAAGCTCAACTAGATACGCTAATTAAGAACTCATTTATTTTTTTGACTAATTTAAGATCCCTTATTGGAAAATGACTCTGTACAAGTGTACATTCCAAATTTTCAATAGAAGTACAGACCAGAAATCTATGGATATGAAACCATTTTTTTAGCTAAATTTGGGAAATAATTGATTTTTGAGTTCCCTATTTCATATGGATTTCCATAAATTAATTACTGGATTTTGAAATTTTTTTTTCCAAATTTAACCCATTGCCAGCTCTGTAGTTAATTTTGAGTTAATAATCATATTGCAATCCACTGTAATGTTGAAACCGCCTCTTTTTATCAATAATAGGCTTTTCTTTGTGTAAGAATTAAATATACTACAAATAAATAACGATGATGTTTATTTCTTTTGGAAATTTTTAGATAATAATAGACAAGTCTAATTTCAAGCAGTTTCATAATATCTCTAGATTAATAAAATTCAGAGGCTTCCTCATCATAAATCGACTGATACCCTTGTCCTTAATTTCCCTGTTCTATTAAAATCAAATAAAATTTAATATCTTTCTTTCAAGTAAACAAAAGCCAATTGAAGAACCAACCCAAATATCGAATTAGCACCAGAATCTTTCTTAAAAAAAAAAACTATTAATTAATTATTTGTTGTCTAGGACTTGCATCTTAATTTCCTCTTAAATGTGTTAAACAGAAAACATTAATTGTGCATTGCTTATAATTACTACTTTCCATTTATTAGAAAAGAAGCAGATTTGCTCTCATCCAAAGTAATAATGACATAGTCAAATTTGCAATTTATGAAGCCTCTTCTCGTTGCATGACCCATATTAAATTTTTGTTACCCAAAAATGATGCCCTTTGGCTTTAAAAGGGAACCACAATAACCTCTAATTTGAATCAGAAGCTTCATACATCTAATTTCTTTTCCCAAATTCTTCTTCAATCTTTCACCAAATTTCTCCAATGGGTATAAATTTTGGTCCATCTGATTTAGGTAATAGAGATGAAACCCTTTATAATGGCCTCTTGCTTTCACAAAACAACTCAAATTTACATCAAAACCCCTTGAATGGCAATGGCTTAATCAGCTCTCATCAGCTAAATCAGCTGCTGCACCACCAAAATAATCAATTCATTTCTCAAAGAATCTATCAGCCATCAAATATTGGCCTTAATGGCCACCTTGGTTTAGGCCAAGTAGTGACTGAAGTGAGAAGAACTTTTGTTACACTTACTCCAAACAGGGTTCAAGTTCATAGCTTCATTGACTATTCACCAATTCAAAATCAACTTGCCTTTCCTCCAAAGGAGGTTATAATAGGCATATCTTAAGTCACGAAACGACTCGATTTCTTGCTCCAACCTCCACTACGGAGCGTCTGCTTGCTCCAAATTATAATCTCCCCACCAAAAACCTCCTTCAAAACAGCACTGCCAGCAACCAAGGGCTTGTTGCGAATGATAAAGGCTATGTTCAAAGACTAACTGCAACTAATAGATTTGATATTCAAGGCCAATTACCCAATTTTAGAAACCAAACCCTAATTTCTACCAATTCAGTTTATCATTAAATCCCTAAAATTTATCCTTTTCTTAACCCTCATCATCAAAATCGACCACTAAACCTACGAACTCCTCGTATTATTGACCTCGATGATCATGTTGAGGCAAGTGCATATGGTGATAGAGTTGTTACAACTCTAGCCAAAGGAAAAACCCATGTTCAAGACAAAAACCCGGGGAAAAACCCAAACAACGTTCAAAACCCTAATCGGAAAGAGAATCAAGATGTTGAATATGACGGCAGGATTCATAGTCATCCTTGCAAGAAATATGGTCCCTACAAATGCCCGAAATGCAATGGCGCATTTGGCACTTCACAGGCTTTTGCAGCTCATATGAGGTCTCATTACAAGTATGAAACAAGTGCTGAGAGAAAGAGAAGACTTTCAGCAAGGTTGAAGAAGAGGAATCTTCGGCTAGTTCACTCAACCGAAGGACTTACGATGATGCCTCAGCCTTCCAATGAGCAAATGAGGGTGAAAGCTCGGAAGAGAAATGGTCATGGGGAAGCAAACACTAGCGTCGAAATTGAAGTTGAAGTGGAGAAACTGTTGAAAATTGATTAAAAAAAAAAAGAGTTGAAAAGTCAATTTGGAAGATATCATTTGAATTCAATTTGGAGATAGTCGAGAAGTTTGATAAACAATTGGAAGTGGTCAAAACTATTGAAATGGTGGCTATTGAATGTTGAAAAATTGGCTTGATTTTAGGCAAAATCTTGCCTATAAAAGGAAGCTCTCATTTGAGAGCTTGGCATCCAAATTCCAAGAGAAGCAATCCAATTGAGAGCATTCAATTGGTGAATGCAAGTGAAGCATTGAGAGCTTCCAACATGGGAGAGAAATATTCTTAAGCATGTAGTTATATTGAAGGAGCATTTGGCTCCTCAATATGGGTATTACGAGTTTGCTTTGTTAAGGGGTATTTCTCAGGACTATGTATTTGGGGCTTGGGTGAGAGAAAATTATTTCTGAGAGTGGTTGTAATAATTTTCCACATAGTGAATATTTTTCTCTGGTTGTCTTGTGACAACGGCCGTGGTTTTTCTCCGGATTTGGAGTTTTCCACGTAAATCTTGTGTTGTTTGATTGGTGTATTCTCCATTTAATTTTCTTATTAATTTGTTGCTTGATAAATTGCTTGGAGTGATCTTGGGAGGAAGTTCAATTTCCTAACAGAAACAAGCAAACAATGCTCATTCTCCAAATGTTGAGACCTCTAATAGTGACATGAAGAAAATTAAGGTGGAAATTGTTGAAGAGATTGTTTTTGGTGAAGTTTAGATTAAGATAGAACCTATGTGAAAAGAGGGCTTCAATGCGTTTTGCGTACTTGGTAGTATGGTGTTAGAGTTTTGGAATTATAATTAAGTAGAATAAGAGAGAGAGAGAGATAAAATGTTTTCTTGGAAGAGGATGGAACTCTAATAATATTGTAATTTTGTTGTTTGGAATGCAAGTTATTCTAAGAGCCCTTTGGAATTAAATATGAATTATAGTTACTAGTAAAAATATTAAATAAATCCATGATTATATTGGGTTACAATTTGAACCTTATATGGGTGAGGCTAAATGCATGAATTCTAAAATTGGGTTACTCTGAACACTCTTAATTTTATAAAATATTTTATTATGTAAATGTACTTGAATCAAATTATGAAAATACAAATATCACCCCACCTTTAAATAATTGGATATAAAACAAAAACGTATTAA
Source organism: Citrus x clementina (assembly GCF_000493195.1). NCBI lineage: Eukaryota > Viridiplantae > Streptophyta > Magnoliopsida > Sapindales > Rutaceae > Citrus > Citrus x clementina. Next base: position 5,089,317 of record NW_006262688.1, on the reverse strand, counting down.
GAGACAGTTTCAACTGTCGTCACTCATCTCATTTCATAACATCATGCTTGATTCTTTACCCACAATAAATTCTCAATTTTTTTTCTGGTCACAATGTCCTTCATGTAAATATGTTGCGGCACGTGCTAAGCTAGTTTGCCAACTTCATTTCCAAAACTCCAACGTCACTGTTTTGCCGTGTATCAAAAACTCATTATCTGAATGGTGATTGATATGAGCCAACCAAACTTTTTTTTTTACTTTTTTGGGAATTTTGGGGTTTTTATAATGAGTTCTTGCTAAATTACAAATTAGATTGCTTTCCTCCATGTTTTCCGACTCATTTTTTTGGCAAAATCATACGGGCATGATAGGGAAAGATGAGGGAAACAAAAGTGGGGTCATAAAGAGTACTGAGGGTAAAATTTTGATTTTTAATTTTAAAAAATAGGTGTACAAATTAATTGATTGTTTAGAATATTAAATAGAATGCATATAGCCCCACCCCATTATATAATTATATTGTTAAAAAAAAATAATTGCACAACTAAGACAGCCTAAACCGATGTTTATATTAGGGCACTTTTCTCTCTCTTGCTTATTGTCATTTAACAATATACATCTAAAGGGGGAAAGAAAAAGAGAAAACATAAGGACAATAATTTCTCTCAATTTAGTGAAAATAAATTTAAAAAATTGATAATTATTGCTTTCACATGAACTAATATGAAAGGTAACGCTACAATCTGTGGTTGTTAGATAAGAGAAAAAAATACAAATAAATAAATCTCAACCATTAATGGTGGAATTAAGATATTGGTTCATTTAAACATTTGAATGAAAACACTAGAAACTAATTAAGGTTAAAATAAACTCATTTAAGCATGAACAAAACTGAGAGTAAATTTTTACCCTTTACCATCTCAGGATTTAGACTCAAAATGATAGAACCAAATAAAGCTAATTGAAAATTATTCAGCCTAACCCCGAAGCCAATATATTCATTGGTTACTAAACAAGTATAAATGTTTGCGCTTAGACTCCTCCAGGGATTTGTCTGTGGTATACCCCAAAAATAGGGTATTTGTCTAAAAATACCCCCATACTTAAAAATTATCTGTGTATGCTTTTTTTTATGTGCAGTTACGAAATTAGCCTAATTAAAAACCTAAATCAACCAAACTACCACAACCAATTAACAAAACCCCCAATTCTCTCACGAACAGAACAGCGTCTCCTTCAACCCTTCTTCTGGATTTCTCTTTCTCCATTTTACAAATCCCTGCAATTTTACAATAATTCTTCTACACGCTCTAGCCGAAACGCAGCAAAACAAGTAAATCGACGGCGCTTCTGTGCAAACCAGTAGCTGTAATTCCCCCACTCTCCTTCAGCGTCTCATCTTCCATTTTACAACAACTCTTCTACATTCTCGTCGAAACGCGGCAAAATAAGTAAAACGAGAAAAATTGAAGGTAATTTATCAATTTAATATCCGTGGAAATGTTAGGTGGGACTAAGATTTTACTTTCCATCCATGAGGAGTATATGGCCCGGTTAAGCGAATTGAGTTTTGAGTGAATTCAGATGGCAACGTGTACATTTTGTTGTTTTGTTCGTCTCCAGAATTTCATTTTTATTTAAGTGGACCACATTTGCACACACGGCAACTTTCTCTCCTTGCAAGGTTCTTGAATCTTTAATTCTTTTTGGGCAAATTACACATATAAAATGCACATCAATTTCGAATTTGGTGTCATTTCTATCGAGAAATAATCAACCCAACTTCAATACTTACAGTTGAGAACTAAGAGTAGGAGTTGTCTTGAAATTAGTTCATGAAGTTGTGATAAAGTCATTGAACAAATTAATTGCAGTTTATTTGATTAATAATGTTAGATTAGAAAAGAGAAAAAGAGGAATAACTTGTGGTTTACAAATTTGTCAGGAAAAATGTGTTACTGCCAAAATGTGTTTCTGTTACCAGTATTTTGAAATTGGGAAGTACTTCAATGCTGAAATCACAATATGAGAACTGAGATGCCTCTGTATAGTACCTACAAATACTTCAATGCTGAAATCACATAAAATAGCCATAACTAAATTTGATTCAGGAGCTGAACAGTTCACTGTTGATACATCTCACCAATTAATTTGTTTATATTTTTTTATTGATTTCGTTTAATTAATTGTATTCTACTATGTGTAGTCTATGGTTGTGATTTGCAGCTCAATTTCCTTTTTTTAGTTGTTATTATAATCTAACCTCCAATGCAGTTGTGTAAAGAATATATAGGGTATGTACTATATATATAATGTGTTTTGAACATAATAATAAGAATGATTTCTTTTTAACAATTGATTTATATGAATTTTTTTAGTGGCGATTGTGGAGCATTTTTGTTGCGGTACTTGGAGGTCCTAGCCTATGGACTTGATGTCAATTCATATTGCCAACAAGATCATGTTACACAATTTCGACAAGCCTTGGCTGTAAAATTATTTAGGCATAGGTCATGGAAAAAAATTTTGTAGTGTCATTTTTTGGACTATGAGATGTAATAGTTATGACGAGGATGTTGTTGATATTTGATGTCATTAAAGACAATTGACAACATTAATATATTTTATTTCTTTGTTAATTATATTAATGATAGATAAGATAGTTTGTACAATCTATGTGATATATAACAGGATTGCCATATATGCATAGGGAATACACTGTAAGAAAATACACGACTGCAGTCGAGTTTACGTACAGATACACGACTGCTGTCGGGTATTTAGAAATCAACATGACAAGCTCTATGTGACAAAATACGCGACTGCAGTCGGGTATTTGCACAGATACACGACTACAGTCGGGTATTTAGAAATCAACATGACAAGCTCTCTGTGACAAAACACTCGACTGCAGTCGGGTATTTGCACAGATACACGACTGTAGTCGAGTATTTACAAATAAATATGACCAGTTCTATAATAGCCAAAATACACGATTGTACTCGGGTATGTGCACAGAATAAAAACTCTTTTCAATCATTAATTATATTGATGACACAATCAATATAGATTTTAAACATATCAAACTTCAAGTAAATGACGCTAACTACGTAAATAAGTCGTAATACAATAGAAGTTGTTTAACATTCATCATAAATTTTTGGCATATTCAACCCAAAAACTCAGTCCATATTTTATAAGCCTCTGGTCACCTCCCTTCAATATTTATTCTTATAAAGCCACACAAACACGGTTATTCATCTGCGAAACAAAAAGGTAGAAATTTATCACTAAATATGAAAGATATTAAAAAAATTAAAACAACAAAAAATAACAAGTATATAAGGTTCATAGTAGTACATGTGCTTGTTTATGTTTCATTCGGTCTAACTACGGGCTCATTGTTAGACAGTGGGATTGGTGCACTGCAAGTTAGTCGATTATGTCCTTGAGAACCACACCTACCACACTTACGGCGCAACTTCTCTTCACCTTGTGATGGTATCCTAATTTTTTGTGGCCGACCCTTTTTCCGTTTTTCCACAGGGGGCAAAACCTCATTACTTTGCACTTCTTCTGAAACCTCTCATTCTTCTTCTGTGCCAACAGGATATATTGTTTCTGCGTATGCTGCAACCCATGCTTCACTGGAATAGTAACGAGAACACATGTCATATACAGACAATGTTTCTCGATACCTACAAACAGCTAATGCATGTTCACAAGGTAGTTGATCGAGTTGAAATTCCCGACAACTGCATGTCTTGTCAAGAATGTTGACATGACCATTAAGGTCACCATCTTTAATAATAAACTCATACACATTTGGGAATGCGATGTTAACATTCTTTTGGATACTTGGGTGCCTATCAGAAATGAAAACCAAATTAGGAACTTCACCTATTGCTACTTTTAACTTCATTAGAAACCATCCCCATGATGCATCATTCTCACTGTCACCAACACCAAATGCAACAGGATAAAGTTGATTGTTACCATCAAGTGCTGTCGCAATGAACAAAGTTCCTTTAAATTTTTCCTTCAAGAACGTGCCATCAATTGCAATGACTGGCCTTATTGATGAAATAAATCCATGTATACAACCCCCAATTGCCATAAAAAAATATTTAAAGTTATTTACATTCCCCAGTGTTGGATCACTAACTGTTATCCTATCAACATCATCATGAACAATAACATTCACATTTTCCTCATTTGACCTTCTATCATTGGGTTGTGTTTCAAGAACAAATTCAAATATTGACTGATCTTCAACAACAAAATTATTTAGGCTTAAACATTCACCTTCAACATATGGCTCAACATGTTCTTCTGGACAGCTATCTGGCCCGAAATTAGGGTCCACATGAGTAATAGAGGTCACCAAAATCTGTTTTCTTTGGTAGGTAATGCAAAGAGGAATCTTCAACTCAGCTCCACTAATTGTTTCCTCTAGAAAATAATCTACATCATCATCATTCATAATTGGGACGAGCGGCATTGGATCGAATGTTTTGAGCTTGAACTTTATTTCAATATCAAATTCAGAAATATCAATACAAATAACCCGAGATACTTTTTCTATCAATTGTGCATACGTTATAGAACGAGGCACCATGATCCCTCTTGCCTCCGTACCATTAAATCTATAATGGTCGTTTTGCTCAATCAATTCATCACAAAACATAATAGGCACACGTACTGAAGTCATTTCCTGTAATAATACAACAGTTGATTATACAACAAATACAAAAATAAAATAAAACAAGATTTATAATGGAGTGTGGATCTGTCTGCCTATTTACACAACTCACGTCGTGTAATTGATAGTTTACACGACAATAGTTGTGTAACTTGCTAAAATACACAACTACAGTTCTGTAAATAGTCAGATGATATATTTAATAAAATATAACTGTAATCTTTGTACTAACAGAATGCTAAGTGTCATAACAACTACTGTATCTTTCAAACTTGCACGATTGTTGTCGTGTAAATTTTACATACATGACAGAAGTCGTGTAAGTTGCAAAAATACATGACTCGGTAAATAATCAAACGACGTATTTCTTCTTAAAAAAATGTTGGGATCTCATACCAATTTGAACATTTTACATATATACACAATTATAGTATGTAAGTTTATACGTACACACTAGTAGTCGTGTAACTTATTAACACACACGATTATAGTCCAGCAATAGTAAAATGATATATATAGTGAAAAATATATATTTTTGAACCAATAGAATGATAAGGTGTCATAATAATTGAATTTTTTTTGCACATTTTCACGACTACAGTCGTGTAAATACATACATACACGACAACTGTCGTGTATGTCTGGTACAGAAAAAAAATTTGACAACAACTTCAGGTTTTAACGAATGTAGTTATAAAATCCATCAAATAACGGTCATATGATGCAAATGCAATGAAAATATGAGTTGCTTTAGTGTTTATCACAAACCAAACAAAACCCTAAAAATAATATAATGTCAACAAATTGAATAGATAGCCCAAAATAAAAAATAAAAAGTTTCAAATACCTTATTTATGGGATGAATAATACACCCAGCTGCAAACAAAAATCTTAGTGCATTAGCTGTTTGTGAGTGATTTCCGATTTTGAGTGTAGTGTGAGTTTTTGTTGTGTGGAGTTAAAGAGTGAAGTAAAGAGTGTTGTGAGTTGTGTGTGTTTTATATTTTTCTTTAGGGACATTTTAGACAATATACCACATAAAAAAACATATTTAGATAATTTTCAAGTATGAAGTATATTTAACTAAATACCCTACTTTTAAGGCATATTTAATTAAAAACCCCCTTAGACTCGCTGCCTTCTAAGAGCTTGGGTTGAGTCCGTTACTGTTATGGGCTTAGCCTCGGCCTACTAAGAAAAATCCAACTACGACACAGTTAAAGAATAACGGACTCGTGGTCGTTCATGTTATGGGCTTGACATCGGTCTAGTAAAATACACACACTAGCTTCCCCGGAGATTAGAAAATATCAGCTCCAATGTACATACAAATATTCAACATGGAAATGTCCAAAGCAGTACAAGATTTATAATACAAGTCTGAAATTGTCTCCTCAGGATCAAAAGGAAGCTAAGCCATTGATTTTGCTCTAGAGAAAACCTCAGAAGTTGATGATAAATTTACTCAAGAAATTCAGTCAATTATTGTTTTATGTAAAATGTTTTCTGAGTACTGTTTCTTTAACTTTCCTACGAGATTAGAGATCTTCCCGCAATGATGGCGCATAGCTCTTGCGTCGTCCATGTTACTTCAGTTAGGCTTTGTAAAGGAATCCTGATCTCCGCCGCAATTGTCTTCAACACGGCACCACATTCTGCGATAACAAATACAAATGTAATCACATGGGGGAATTCGAAGTTTGACATAAAAGTACCTTTTAATTAAGAAAAAGTTGTTAACCTGGGATTTTGCTGAAATTGAGTAATGACATTGAGGCAAGAACTTTTTGCTGAGGCTGTTCCCCATTTTGAAGTATTTCTTTCAGCTGAGAGATGACGGCTGAGAATGCCGAGAGCTGGAATTCAGCATCAGGTTGCGCGGAAAGTGCATGGCTCAACCATGCCACTGTTGTTAGGCACACACTTACCAAATCCGAGTTCCTGGAACCTAAGATCTTGGAGACAGTCTCTAGAAATGATCTTTTCCTGTTACCAAGCAATGACGCGGACAGTTTACGCAACCACTCTTCACTGGCTTGTTCTTCATCATCCTAAAGAACATGATCTGACTTCAGCTAAATTGTTTCACAGATGCGACCAAACGCAATTCATAAGAGAATTCGCTTGTAGAACTAGGCAAGTTCCATCATTTATGGTGAAAACGAAGTCTTTAGAAGGTCATAAGAGAATGATTGTGTAGAATGTTTACGCAGAACACATTTACAATGATAAAAAAGTCCTATGGTGCACAGATATTAAACATACCAAAGGAGTAGAATCATCAACGGGTAAATCATTTTCATCATTGTCGAGAGAATTCCCTTCACAGCGATCATTAAATCCTGCTGGCTTTAGGATCCAACTCTCATTCGCCACTTCTCTGGAGAAAGAGAACCGTCCACCAAGAATAAGGAGTGCTCGGCAACACTTTTCTTGAATCTTCTCATCTGTTAGGCTTTCTTCCAGCGCCACTGTAATGGCATCCACAGCTGCCTCTCTATATATACTGTACTTCCGAGGTTCTACCTGCATCATAAATTTGTCTGAGAAAAATACTTGGTTTCTGTAAGTCATCTAAATAGCAAAAATTAAACCCATGAATATTGAACGAATGAACATATTTGCAAGCTATTACTTTAAATGATCAGCTAGCATACCAGAAGATCTAAGTGCAACAGAAGTATTGAAAACAAGGGTCTTTGTTCAGGTGGGGAGCGCTGGAGATACAAAAGTAAAACATGCATTGCATTCACTAACTCTTCATTCTGCACATTTCTTAGAAGTGTCGAAACATCTCTCCTCCTGCAATGTCAAAAAATTGAATATATAGAATGATCTGGTGCACTATAATAGTCAAGGAAGCAACTAAAGAAAGTTTTGCAGCACTCATAATATGAGTAAATTTAAAAGACCTGCTCAAGCAAATCAGGTCAATCAGCAGCAACACCGTATTTGTTCTCGGCTTCACTTGCTTGCTGTGAAGCAGCTCGAGGAGAGAGTATACATTAATATTTCTTGCCATCTGGTTTCTGCATCCTGCATCTGCTTCAATACAACAGCACATGAGAGCTGCCACTCGTGCCTTCTCTTCTAACTTCCCGGACTCAAACCTGCAAATAAGAAACTGCAAGCCTCCAATAGAAATAAGGTGCTTCGCATTTGTTATTCTCTCCTGATCACTGAAAACAGTAAGAAGCTGCTCTAATATAAATATAGCTGTTTCATCGCCATTTTTTGACTCATTCATCCTTGATTTCTCCACTATTTGAAAGGCAAAAGCCAAGAGATGCATGCAATTCTCTGATTTCCAACCATCAATTACGCGCTTCAAAATAAAGTTAGTGAGTGGCAATGATGGACATGCCAAATATTTTCCTGTCACAGGACATGTTCTGTTTCCTTGTTCAATCCATTCTTTGATGGCCTCACATTCAAATGTTTGACCACTTTCCAAAGTCACTGGTTCTTCGAACAACTGTCCAGTCAAGGGACAAATGAAGTCTTGAGGAATGCTTGTCAAGAAGGATCCTTTATCAAAATATTCATCATTTTCATGCAACTCTGTGGTAGGAAAATGCAAATATGAGCAATGGAACTGATACTTTAATTTAAATAAAATGGAAATAAGTACCTTACATGCTTTCTCTTGCTCACCTTCAAAGGAGGGTCTCAAGTTGACTGGTGCCTCGCTAGTACTCGGAGGACTAGAAATGGTAAGAGCAGTGCAACCCTCAGTTTGCTGCTGTTCGAAAGCAGATTTTGCTAGCCTCTTGAGTGTGAGCTCATTTGCTTTTGTATCTGGAGGTGTATATAGCTTAATAGTTTGAATTTTTTTACTCGTACAACAGATGTTAATGTTACTGTTTATATTTCTTTCAGCCGGATATTTCACTCCAGGCAACCTCCAGCCTTCCTCAGCTGCCAATAATAGTTCATCTTCCTGCACATATGTTAGTATGCTAAACAAATTATAGTCTAACAATTTTCCATTTGGGAAAATCGACATAAAATTCTTGCATTTGGTATATTGACATGTTTGATTCATGGTAGATATCTAAGAATTTCAGAAAGCATCTTCTGGTAAAATAGAAATTGAAAAGCAGCATTGTTACCCAAAAGAAAAAAAAAATAACTCAAAAGTTAGTCAATTTTATATCATAACACCTCAATTTCCCCTAATCACTAAAATGTCAGCAAAGTAGAAGTGGAAACCGTACAATAAGAAAAATGAACATAGAAAGCATAAACTATATTTAAAATGGATAGGTGTGTGTGAAATTGCTTACTGGGTGGAATAGATCATCTTGGGCAATCTTAGGTGAATCATCCTCGGTATCTTGATATTTACATTTAACAATTTCGGAAGAGTATGTTAATGTTCGTTTTTCGACGGTAGAACCACCAGAGCTTCTTGCGTAATTATCAAAGTTCTCCATTTCGCCATCATCTTCAGCCGCGTCAACCCTGGGTTTACTTGCTCGTTCAAATACAGCGTCGTATAGCTTCTTACTGACAGTTGGCTGTGGGGAGAAGGCAGCAGCAGGGCTAGCTACCTCTGAAGAATTACCAAAGGAACCTTTTCGCTGATGTCTTTGAACAGACAACGATGGAATTTGGATTGTAGGTACGGAAGGATCTTCAATCCCTTCAGTGAGCCAATCCTTGTAGTAAACTGCAAACTGATAAGTGCCCGAATCCAAAATTTCATTGTATACTTTCTCAAGCAGCTTCATTTTCCTGGGCTTGTTTGACTCATCTGCTAAAGAATCAGCTTCCTGCTTATACCACGCCTTCAAATGTGCAAGATGCGGAGATATTAAATAGTCCCAAAGTTCAGGCAATAATGTTGTTCTTGCCATAAATGGTGAATCACAAAACACTTGTAAAAGGTGCTTCGCTGAGACTCGGTCCTTCTTTTGTATCTTATATATCACACTGAGGTAAAGATGAGCACAGGCTGACAGCTTAGAATTGGGAACCCCAGAAGTGGAACCATCCTTCAAATCATTTGCACTCATCCCCGTGATCATGCTAAGCTGAAGCGAGGCCTTTTTTAATTCTTTTGAACTTGCAGATTCCTCAGCTGCTCTTTGCACAGTTTCAATTGCTTGTTCAAGACTAGCTATCACCTTGCTTTCATTACTATTACCCTCATCCTCAGGTTCGATAAAATTAAGGGAAGAGAAACACTTACGGCGAAGGGTGGCTCGAAAATCCTCATTTTTCAGAAAACTTTTGACATAGCCACTAAGGATAGATACTATGGCCTGCACAGCAACTTCATCTAGAGCAGGTTCAGAAGCTGGAGCAAAAACACTCTCATGCTTTCTATAATTTTCTTTAATACTTTTTCTGCTCGTTGAACTTCGGTTATATCTATCATAACCAGGCTCATTCTCTTTCATGCTTTTCCTATTATCAACATGGCTATGCCTCTTGTCCAAATTAATGCTAACTCTCTGACTTTCTTCCCCGGCAACCTCAACAATCTCATTTTCCTGAGAAGTTTCTGAGGACTTAGCATTTGATCTTCTTCTTTCTTGTACATCAACAGATCGTCTTCCTGCAAGTCTGTCCCTGTGTTCTTTCATTGACCCGCTGTCTACTTTCTCTCTTCTAACAAGACTATCCCTCGGCCTTCTACCACTAAGATTACTAATTCTTGGGGAATCACTTTTCAAAGTATATCGCGACAGATCAGACCTTGCCCTCTCAGTCTTGATTCTGCTGCTTGATGAAGAAGCTGCTTTGTTTTTGTCACCAAAAGGGTAGACGGGCATACTCATAGCTTCTTCGCGAAAGGATGGTCTCGAGCTTGTCACCGATGATCTCCTCCCTTTAAATCCATCCGCTAATAGAAGTTCTTCCAATGATGCCATTTCTGCCAACATCCGAATCAAAATTAATCTTGTGAAAAGTGAAACCTTTCCATCATGTACAAAAACCAAATCCGTCTAGTGCTAAATTCACTATAAATAAATAAATAAAAAAAGCCATTTTTTTTTCTATTAATAATCGAATGAAAACATTTCACCCAAGACTCCCACAATAAAACAAAATTAAAATCATATATGGTGCGAATTTAATTCTTCAGTGCTTGTATGAAAAATCTCAACTATAATCAGTAGCAGCAGCCTCTTTAGCCCAGGAACTCACACAAGGATGAATTAGACTTCACCAAAAGAAAAATAATAACCCAACAACACATTCTGAGCAACATTTTCTACCCATCCAAACATGATACATCAACCCAAAACTTAAAGAAAGCACATGAATAGAACAATAAAGAGTTACTATTAAGAACATAATTTTCAAGAAAATAAAACACAAAGCTAAAGCTTACATATACAGCAAAAGAGCACCACATCTTATTACCTTATCGAGCTTTTCTTGGTTCACATGTAAAGCCTCTCCGCTTAGCTTTTGTCATCTAAATATTGATCATAAAATGGTTTTAAATTTAATTGATCTTTTCAACTCTTGGCGATAAAAACTGGGACAAAAGCAGAATGTAGGAATATTAAAGAAGAATCTTAGGAACAATAACAAGAACAAAAATGATGGTGAATATGATTGAAGAGGGGCCATTATTGGGAGGTTTAATTATTTTAGTTTTTATAAAATGGGACTGCAAAAACAAAAGAAAAAACAAATAGATAAGTGGGAATGTTGAGAGACAAAGATGGAGAGAGTTACATCAGGCAACAAGACAGGAGCTTTGGGCAGGAGTTGACAAATGAAAGTTGACAAAATTTTCGTTTTTCTAGTGACTTCTTGTATGACTTCATCCATGTAGGAAGTGAGAACTCTTCTTAACTAAATTAACTGAAATTTGAGTTTTGCAGGCTTTTCATTAGAGCAAGTCAATTTGTGACATCTCAATCTGACACGAACGGGACACCAAGTTAGCAAACTTGAGTTATTTAAGATAATAGGATCTTTTTTTGTTTATGTTCTATACGTGTCACTCCATTAAAAATTTTCAGAAATTCGGACCTTTTTATGACATTATTCTATTCAATTGGTTATCTTATGCTAATTCATAATTGGTTTTATTTAAACTTAAATTGAGGTAAGTTTAATCATCTTTGGAAAAAATTAAAGTATAACAAATTCGTGAAATTATATCCAACTTAATCCGATTAATGGTTGTGTTGAGTCAGTGTTTTAAATTGTTGACGTGATAAAAGAGCAATAAGTCTTCGGCTCCGTTTGGTACAGCTTATTAAATAGAGTTTATAACAGTAGAGCTTATAGCAGTAGAGCTTATACCAATAGAGCTTTTGGACAAAAAGTCATTGGGTATTTGGTTGTCAATAAAAAAAAGCACTTTTGAACCATTAAAATGTGTGATATTTTTTATATTATATATTTTTTAGAAAAGCTCTCTAACCTCTACTCCCAAAAGCTCAAATTTTGGGCTTTTGTTAGTAGAGGTAAATTAGCTTATTTAAGCTAAAAAAAACTCAACTAAAAAAATAACCAAACACCATAAAAAAATTTAAAAAGTGCTTATGTGATAAAATAAGCACTTATGACTCTTAAATAAGCCATACCAAACAGACACTTCATATCAAACACAAATTATTACTCTTAAATGCATATTATTACTTTTCTATTCGACATAACACGAATATGACAAGTGAATCTAGATTATCACCTTTCATAAAATCTATTTTAAATTGTTTTTACCGCCGCCCAAGTCTTTGTTGCGTTTTTTGTCTCCTTTATTATCTTCATGTCCTTATGACAAAATGAGAGAAGATGAATGGACTGGTCATCAAATTAAAGAATGTAGCACACTTTCTAAGTACTGTGAAATAATGTCTTAGTGAGAGCAAATAATATTAACAACAAAAAAGACATTTAAAAAATTCTGTAAGAAGATGATTTGAATATTATTTCAAGTAATACTATGTCTGATAAGAGGGGGTGGTTTTCAATTTTTTAACGATCAGTCCAGGACCTACAGAATACGAAAATTGAAAAATGGCTCAACATGACATTTTTGGGGGGGCGTAAAAAGATATTGATGCTTAAATTCGATGTAAATGAAAAGTTCGCAAATTCCAGAAAAAAATAAAAACAAAATAAATAAGAAGAAGAAGAAGGATTGATGTGATTTTGGGCTAGGAGTGGCCCAAATAAGAACTGGCGGCCCAATAATGGATTGAGTGTGATTCAATTGAGTGTTATCAAAAAAAAAAAAAAAAAAAAAGAAATTGAGGGCGTTATTAGTTGCTAATAATATTTCCTCAAGTCTTAAAGAAAATATTACTTAAAAAGGAAAATTGTAAATTAAAAAAGGGAAAACACTGTAATTCTTTTTAGCAGTCCCTCTTAAATTAACACTTTTAAAAAGGAAAATAAACTAATATAAGTCATGCTAATCTATAAAATTCTCAACTCGATTCTTGATCTACAACTTTTGTGCACAAACTTAGTACAGTCTCTTATCTTCCTTAATTTTTGTAAAAAAATTTTTTACTCTTTTTTTTTGTATTACATGCCGGTTTGAATTAATTAATTAATTAACTTTGCATTAAATAATTTTCCTGGAAAAATAAGGCGTTTGGTTTGTGAGATATATAATGTGAAGATTGAAGTGCCACATTCACTCAATATTGCAACGTTTCTTGATGCTGCAAACGAAATTGAATCAAGAAATCTAAGAGTTGCTTATCTCTGTAAGCCTCTTTCTCTTTTCAATCAAATTCTAAGGGTGAAAAAAATGCAATAAAGACTTTTGTGTCTAATTAATTAATTAATTAATTAATCACACAGTTAATTTATAATAAGGGCTTATTTCGAATTTACGTATTGTACTTTGTAAAATAGAATTACTAGCTAGCTACTTATTAATTAGCATATGAATTTAGAAACTGTGTGGCAATTTTTTATTGTAGGCCGATACTTTGCCTTGGAGAAAGCATATAAGTTGGATCCAAATTCAAGTGGACATGGAATTCGGCAATTTAAAACTAGACTCCTTCAACGTCTTCGATTGGTAAACATATATATATATATACTACTTTCTAATTTTCCACTTTTACTAATGGCCAAATTACACTTTTGAACTTTGATCCCTTATAACGCTATAATATTTTTTTTTAATCAATTGTGTCCTTATAAACTTACTAATATCTATTTTTGTCTCTCACATCCAACATTAATAAGAAACTAGGCTAATGATAACTAAATGTACCTTATTGTACGATTGACTAGCTCTTATACACCTATCGATTTGTATAATAAATTGTTGCATTTACATTCAATTACTTGTTTTTAGGCACAAAAATGTAAAAATCAAAATTCTACATCAAACCCATGTTAAATTCATATTTAATTTCTCTGACATTTTTACTAAGATGACACTCAAAACATCATAAGTGAAGAAGTACACAGATATAGATGAAATACGTAATTTTGTGAGGAATATAAGCAAAATAAAATTTACAAGAGAGTTTATCCATGAGTATTTCAACTTATGTAGTACAAATAAAAAGTTTTAATTTTCTTGGTTAATGTCGTTAGGGGTGGGCATGGGTTGGTTTGGGTTGGGTTTTATATCAACCCAAACCAAACCATAAAAATTTGAACCAAACTCAAACCAATCCAAATATTTTTAACCCAATCCAAATATTTTTAACCCAACCCAAACCAACCCATTTGGGTTTGGTTTGAATTTTGTAATAAAAATATTTTTTATTTTGATAAATTTAATTATATCAAAATTACAATAATTATTAATAATTATTAAATTAATATTAAAATATGAAAAAATATAGTCAAACACAAATTTATTTTTATTATTTTTTATTTTATAAGTCATGCTCATGTTCGACGTTCAGGTTTTGTAATTAAACTGCGGATATGAACTAGAATTAGAGTTGTACAATGCTAGCTATACAATTGTGATTCCAGTTCAAATATGAATTTTGTAAAATGTGGTCATCCTTACCTGAGCATCCATCATATATATAGCAAATTGAGTTGCATGTGATTAATTGATTACACAATAAGCTATCGGTGTACCTCTATATATATACATATTCCTCTATTAGAACTTTTCACAAACACCTCTCAACTCTCAAGCAATAGCAGTTACCAGCAACAGTAAGGACTTTCAAATCTCACTTGCGAAGCATCGACCTTCGGGGGCTGATTTTTGGGCGCGGCTGTGCCCGTGGCCTATTTTTGGCACACGGAGGCCGCCCGCAAAGTCTGGGGCCATTCCGAGTCCGGCGGACGAACTTCGCCCACGCCCCCCACCAAGGCTATAGCCCACCCGTTTTTTTGCCATTTTTCCGCTGGGGGGTCTTGGCACCCCGACCTTCGGGGGCTGATTTTTGGGCGCGGCTGTGCCCGTGGCCTATTTTTGGCACACGAAGGCCGCCCGCAAAGTCTGGGGCCATTCTGAGTCCGGCGGACGAACTTCATCATCACTCATCATGGGAGCTGGAGATTTTTCTACAGATTTAGATTCAAATTCCAGCTCATCGAATTCGATTATAATACGCGAAGTCTGGGCGTCTAATTTGGAATCCGAATTCGAACTCATCAGCCAAGTCATCGATCAATTTAAATCATCGTCAATTCCCCATTCTCTAATTCCAAGCATACCCATTACCAAATAACTGGAAAAAAAAATGAAGCTTTTGCAAAAAAAACCTCACCTTAGATCAATAGAAAGGCTGTAATCGAAGTGGGGTCTTCAAGAGTTGATGAAAATCGACTGAGAGATTCGTGACAGCACTTTTGTTGACAGAGATTGTGGAATATAGAGTGAGAGATTGCGGAAGATAGAGTGAGGTCAGTGAGAGTTAACAGTTCTAATGAACTGGGGAGTGATGAATGCGAGATTATGGAAGTGAAAATAATAGAATTAATTTATTTTATTTTATTTTATTTATTTTCCACTCACAGCTCACCTTGTATTTATCTAACCCATGGATAAACCATACCCAAACCATTATGAAATGGTTTTTTTTATAAAAACCCAAACCAACCCATTTTAATGATTTATCCAACCCAAACTATTTTATTTGGTTTGAGTTTGGTTAAACCCATGGGTTGTGGGTTTATGCCCACCCCTAAATGTCGTTGTAATTAAATGAATTTGCAATTGTTGTACATATATATGATATACTTACTCATTAAGTTCGTATTAATTTGCATATAGAGCCCAACTTTTGAAGAAAGACCAAACGGTTTGTGTTCTTTATGAGATTATGAAGAGAATAAATACTCTTACCGTCAAAAAATAATTCTAAGGTGTGCATATTTTGTTACAGTTAATCTTCATCATGTACATAGGATTTCGGTAGCTGTTACATTTAAACATTAATATGATGACTAGCAATTTACATTTTTGCAGATTCCTAGAGCTCAACCAGCTGAAGGATTAAGCAGAAGCAGTGTGAGAATGAGATACCCAAGTTTTTATATTATATTTTTGCACGATATTATTTTTTATTGTCAGCCAAAAATATTAGTCCTATATACTCAGGATGTTACGTTTGATTGAAATTAATTAATTTTATAGCAAGAAATATTTATATATAGATTGGGCATAGCACCTTAATATACTGAGATGATGTGACCGATCAATAAGAGTTTGTTATTTGACAGGTCTATTAGGTCATGTGGTGAAACCACTCACTTTAATATTGAGGACTCATAATTTTAAAATAAAAATTAGTGAATCGCAATATGAGACCAATTAGACTTAACAAATTAATATGTTCTTATTAGTTAAGCACATATTAACAAATTAATTATTTATTAAAAATTATAATTTTGTAAAATATATTAAAATAACTGAATTTATTTATTAAAAAAATCCCAAACTTTTAATAATTTAGGATATTTTTATTAAATCTCAAAATTTTGTAATTATTTTTATAATTATAATTTTTATTTAGATTTTTATTAAAAATAAAAATTCTAATTTTGGGATTTATTTTTTTATTAAATTTATGGGTATTTTTATAATTATAATTTTCTTATTTTTTAAAATTTTTATAAAATAAAATAGTCTTATAATTTATTTAGGAGTAAAATTATCATTTCATTTAAATTATTTAACTGTGTTAGTTAAAAATAGCTAGTTGATACAAATTTAAAAAAAAAAGGTGTTGCAAAAAATATGTTAAAATTTTTTGATGATTGGATGAATATAAGATAAAAAAAAAAGTGGTGCAGTGATATTTTTTCTTAATAAAATAACTTAATTTACAGCTAAAAATTGAAAATATAATTTTTTAAATATATATTATGTTTTGGGTTTACAAGGGATCGAAAAATTAATTTCTTCTTAAATCTGAATCATTTATTCGAATAAAGGCCATTGAACAGAAAAAAGATATTTGAACCAATCCATGTCTGCCACGTCACCAAAGTCTTCTTGGGAGTTGGTTCCATGCGGAAAGTAGGCCCCATGTATTTGTCCGTTTCTATCATGGTCTCCAACTCAAAAAAAGTTAGCTTAGGACGAAACAAACCGACATTCACCTCTCTATTCTCTCCCATGTGGCTACCTAATTTAAATGTCTTAATTACCCCTGTTCTTTTAACCAAATACCTAATCTGCCCAGCAACCAAAGCATTGAGAAAAAAGGCGCACCAGCCTTCACTTCATTTACTGTTCTAACCTCGAACTTTCGGTGTACTCATGTTGGGTAGTAGGGAATTTAATGAATCTTGCGGGTAAAGTAGTCATATCAAGTTGTCTAAAACGGCTACTTTTTTCGCCCAATAACGTAGCTTTGGCTCTTTATGAACCTTTTCTTTTTCCACCTTTTCGAAATTCGAATCACGTAGTAATATGACCAAAATGCCTTCATCTTTTACATGTTATTACAAGACAACCCCTGTAACATGCTGGCAGTTGTACGCAGCATTTTGTTTTGGCAAAATGTGCGTATCTTTGCCCGTATTTACCATTACAATTTACTGGCAGTTGTACGCAGACATTTCTCGAATATTTATAAGGGTTAAAATTTAAACAGTACTTTATTAGTATTGATATAAATTAATCTCAGTAATAGTTTGATTTGTAAATATCAGTTATAATCTCATGTAATATGAGTTGTAATTTGAGCAATAATCTCATGTAATAAAAAAAAAACTTGCGGAACACTTTCTTCATTTTGGTATGTGACATTAAATTGTAAAAAGGTGAAAATACATTTCTAATTACAATAAATTTGTGATTTTTTTGTGTAAAAAGAAAAACGTAAAAAAAGAAAAAAGAAAAAAATCAAAGTAAATCATTGGAAGTCATTCTTTAAGATGCATTACAAAATATTTTATGCACGAACATGTTCAATTGAGAATTACATACTCTTATAGTAGTATTTAAAAATAAAATTGAATGTCTTTCCTAAGGTATGTTTATTGACTTAAAATGGAATTAAAGATATCTAATATCTTTTGCCTATCCAATAAGTACTAAAATAATATTGTGTCTTTTTTATTTCAAGACTAAAAGGTAATATTGAAAAATATTTTTAATAGTATTTCTTGTTAATCATTCTAATTTTTTTTAATTATTCTACATATATGCGATCTTATAATTTTAAACAACTTTTCTTGTAATTTAATCAAACATATAAAATAAATATAAGAATACCTTCAATTATTTGAGAAGTACTTCATCCAATAATTAGCATAATCTTTGCACACTTTTTTTTTTCGTCAAATACTATTTAATTAATAGAAAAACTTAGGAGCACTGGTTAATAGATAATTTTACCAAAACTTAATTTTTGGGTTTGAGTCGAATATAATAAACATGTGTTTAATCAATAAATTACTTTGAACAATATGCTGAATTTTTTTTAAAAAATAGTAAGTGATAAATATTTTAGAAGATGCTAAATCCTTCAAATCTTTTTATGAACTTTTAAACACAGATCACTTTCCCAAAAACTAACTATGAGATCTACCAACAAAGAATCAAATAAATCGAACCCGGAATCCACTCTGCCAGAGTGGCATTCTCGTCAATAACCCCCAACTCCAAGCCTCCCTCCCCAAACAAAGACCTCCAGTAGTAAAACAAGTAAAACAAATTCCTCACTCTCTCAGTAACTCCCTTTTCTTTTTAAAAAAATAATTATTTTATTTTTGTTTTTCTAATATTAGCTCCATCTCCCCTAGCCGCTATCGTTTGCTGCTTCTTTAACTTCCTTCCTTGCTAAGTAGCTTAAAGTTTCAGCACACGCTCTCTTACTTTCTCTCTCTTCTTCACTTTCTCTCCCTTAGGGTTTCTACTTTCTCTTTGTAAGCACCTCACTCACTTTCTCTTCTTTCATCTCTCTCCATTTTCTCATTTACTCCTTATTTTATTTATTTATCCATTTTTTAAAATTAAAAATGAATTTATTTTATTTATTTTTGCTTGTTGCAGATGTCAGATTCACTACAACCTTAAACTGTTCCTCCTCATCAGCTGGTAATGATAATTTATTTAACCCACATTCTCTCTTTATTCACATTTTTGTATTTTTATTTTATTTTTAAAATATCACAGTGATGTCGTTTTGATGTGTTGTTAGATGCTTACTTTCAGTTTTTTTGTTAAAATTTTTAAAATTGTCTCTGCATTGTGTATCTGATTTTTCAGCATTTTCTGTTAACCCTGTATTTGTTTATTTATTTTCTGATTTTTGATAAGAGATTTACCTAAACTTGAATCTTGAAGTTGTATATAATGAAGTTATAATTCTCTCTTTGGCTTTTGCCTTTATTCAAGTTCTCGTTGTGCTCAAATCCTGAGTTTCTATTGCTTGAAGGTTTAAGATTTTAATTGCTTTCAAAAAATCTTTTAAGTTACGTGTGATTTTGTTCATGTAATGGTGAGTTGGGACTTGTTAATGATGATTTGGTTTGAAATTTTATAGGAAAAAGGGGTGTATTCTGAGCGTGTGATTCGAGGAAAATGTCGTCAAGAGGAGGGGGCCCTGATCAGCCTCCACCGCAGAGGCGGATCATGCGGACGCAAACGGCAGGGAATCTTGGAGAGTCAATGTTTGATAGTGAGGTCGTGCCCTCATCACTTTCTGAGATTGCACCGATTCTACGTGTGGCTAATGAAGTTGAATCCAGCAATCCAAGAGTTGCTTATCTCTGTAAGCTCATGTGTCATTTGCATGTTATTGGTTATTACTTAGTTGCTATTCTTGTGGCAATTTATAGTCTTAGCTTATTCTGATATAACCTTCTGGAAAATAGGAAGTAACTACACCTTACAAATGCATTTGAACAAATAATAAATTTTAGATGCAATAACTTTTTTAACTAATTAATTGCAGTTCTTTCAATATGAGCCTGTATAAAACCAGAACCTATTAAACAACAAGTTCCACTGATTTTAGATTCTCAGAACTTATATGCTATTTGTGGTGGCCATTACAATTAGCCTATATTTTTCAGATCAATGATGATTCATTAGTATCAAACCCTATTTTACAAAGCGTCATTATGCCCAAACTTGAAAAAATGCCCCATTCCATTAATTAAACTGCAATAATACAGTCAAGAAGGCCCAATTTTGGATCCATGTGATGAGTTTGTTACTGAGAATTCTAGCCTTGTATGTGAGGGAGGCCTTAATAGTATTTATTGATCCTTACCTATCTATTTAAGATACGTGATTACACTTATTTTGGGTAATTTCAGTTAACTTAGCTCACTGTAGTTTAATTAAAATAAGTTACATGTGTCTCGAGTAGAGTTCGTTTTTACATTCCTGTGGAAATTAAACTTGTTTATGATAGTGTCTATAAATCAACCCGATCTATTTCGTACCCTTTGTTTATGAAGAAAATGGATAATTTTCTATAGGATCAAACCTATGGGACTTAAGGAATGATGGAAGGGAATAAATAAAAAATAAAAAAGAAAAAAAGAAAAGCAAGGGAAAAAAGTAATAAAGATATAAGCAAATAAAAATGAAGTAGAAGAACCCAGATTCCAAATGAAAAAATTGAAACCTGAAACGAATCTTTATTATTCTTGAAGAATGTGGGGTCACTTTATTTGTTTCTCTAGGAAGCGATGACTTGAATGCATATGCTTTCTACCTTCGTATTTGTGACGAGCTAATCTTTCTCCACTTTGGCTTTTGTTTGCATGTCATCAATTGTTCTTTTTATTTCTCAATGCAGATGTACTTACGAACTTCTTAATCTTAAGTTTATTGCTGACATTTAGTTTTTTTCATTTCTGTTTATACAATTCTTATGATTTGGGGTCTGTATGCAGGCCGTTTTTATGCCTTTGAGAAAGCGCATAGGCTGGACCCCACTTCTAGTGGTCGAGGTGTTCGGCAGTTTAAAACTGCCCTCCTTCAACGTCTTGAAAGGGTATGCATTACTTTTATTATTTTTTTGTTTAGGTGTTTGAAGAACTTACTTAATATATCGTTTGAAGAATGAACTTATTTCTTACTTGGGTGCCAATCATTTTCCCTTTTTCTTATGTGCTTTATTACTTGCGGATGGTAATATAGCTTCGCTTTGTTTAAGAATTCATACATGTGCTAATAGTTTATGTGATTATATTTGAGAACTGGTGTTCGGGATTGATATGTGTCAAGATAAAAATCGTTCACAAATAGTGTCCAAAATATTGTTTAAGTTCAAATTTTGCAGGAGCACATAAAACAGATATGATGATGAATTTGTGCTGTAAGCAAGGATTGGTATGGGTAAATCCGTTTAAAGCTAGAGAGTGTGTATGCCACGAGTAAATCCTTTGTACGCCCTGAGGAAAATGTTTATCCAGTATCTGCACCTTCACTAGAACTTATCATTACTTTTGGCAATTTGTTTCTTCTTCTCATTGTTGACATATATTTTGGTTTCTGGAGGGGCTTTATTAATGTATCTGCCTTGCAGGAGAATGCTCCAACATATATGGAAAGAGGGAAAAAAAGTGATGCACGTGAAATGCAGAGTTTTTATCAACATTACTACAAAAAGTATATTCAAGCCTTGCAAAATGCTGCTGATAAAGCTGATCGGTGAGTTCTAAGGCTTTCACAATTCTCTTTACATGATAATATGATGAAATTCTTTCTGGGGATTTGATTGGGAAGTACTATTTCTCTTGTATCTGATAGTCATTGTTCTTTTAATATGCAGTGCACAGCTTACCAAGGCCTACCAAACTGCGAATGTTCTCTTTGAGGTTTTGAAGGCCGTAAATTTGACAGAGTCAATGGAAGTTGATCGTGAGGTGAAACAATCTCATATCTTTTGACAGTTAGAGTCTCTGAATGCCTTTTTACTACTACCAGATATTCTACTTACATATTTGATAGAAGTACTGACTACCGTTTATACAGATTTTGGAAGCTCAAGATAAAGTTGCAGAGAAAACACAGATCTATGTTCCTTACAATATCCTTCCTCTGGATCCTGACAGTGCAAATCAGGCAATTATGAGATATCCTGAGGTTTGCTTCCAACTTGCACCTTGTCTGTCAACTTTAGGTTTCGCTTGTTTTAGTAAAATTCAATTAATTGATCATAATTGCAGATTCAAGCAGCAGTTCTTGCTCTTCGTTACACCAGGGGTCTTCCTTGGCCCAATGAGCACAATAAAAAGAAAGACGAAGACATTCTAGATTGGCTTCAGGAAATGTTTGGGTTTCAGGTAAAATAAGTGAACAGAATTATCTGTTTTATCAATGATTCTGCAGCTTGCAAGGTTTTCTTTGAAGTTCTCTTATCAAATATGATGACAAGCACATTCCATTTTTCTTGATCTATGCTCACTGGTTAGTTTCATAATTACACAGAAAGATAATGTGGCAAATCAGAGAGAGCACCTGATCTTACTCCTTGCAAATGTGCATATCCGACAGTTTCCAAAGCCTGATCAACAACCCAAGGTTTTTCCTTTTCCTTGCTACTACATCTTAGGGATATGTTTTGTTTCTTTTTTCCCCTTAGTCCACTATGAAACAGTGAATGATGGTCAGGTGTTATTGTTGTCGTCAAGTTTCTGGTTTTCATTTGAATTTTTTTTTTCTCTATTTTGTATATGAGAGGGTTCATGTTATATGTTTTTGGCTATTTCTTTTTCTTTGTTCAGTTGGATGATAGAGCACTGACAGATGTGATGAAGAAGCTTTTCAAGAACTACAAAAGATGGTGCAAGTACTTGGATCGGAAAAGTAGTCTTTGGTAAGGCTTAATGAGCTGTTTGCTGATTCTGTTATTCGATGTTGATATAGTTTTGAGATGAATATGAGTTAAATCAACTTAGATTTGACCTAAATATTATGTGTTTGACATGATAAGGCGGATTTCATTTGGATATGATAAAAGGATGAACCAGCAGTCCATCAAAAGGGGAGTGGATACAACATAAGCTCCTGAAACAGTAGCTTGAAGGCAGTAAAAAAATATATATAACTGTCTAATAGCAGCATCCTAACTTTCTTGGATAAAAATTTTTGAAGCATCATCCCCTAAAAACTAAAGCCTATACTGATGCAACAAAGCAAGCCTGGAAATCCGATTTTTCCCTGCAAGCAGAGATCTTTCTATTCTAAATAATGCAACGAAGTAGCATTTTCACAAAACTAGGGCCATACTACCACCATCAAGAGCAGACAATTTTCAATAAAGAAAGTAACTCAAGAAGATAATGTCTCCCCTGATATAGTTGTATGCTTAAAAAGTTCAAACAACAATGTAGCTTGGAGAAATATGTGATCATACATTTTACATCATTGTGATACATAATACCCAAGGAGATTAATAAATATTATGTCTTTTTTGAAATATGAGATTGCGAGTTTTCAATGAGTATAAAGACCAAGCCAGCAGTGGATCTTGCTTGAGATATTTACCATCCAGACATCTGAGATATCTCAAGAAGGTAAAGAAGGACTATGCAACCAATTACAGAAAGACTTGAAAAAGACTTCTCAATCCAGTCTTCCCGCCTCCTCTAAAGGATTAAAAGAGAAATTACCAACCACCAACAGAAGCGTATAACACAGAGGAGACCAATCCATTAATCTAACCGGGAATGAATCCTATTTCTATACTCAAAAGCCTTGAGTTGAAACTTATTGAGAAACCTATTGGTGTCTGTCATGGAGTCAAATGATTTTATATGAACTTGTTATGCTTTTGTAACCCTTCCTGTGGCTCAAATCCTGCAGGTTACCAACCATTCAGCAAGATGTACAACAGCGTAAATTACTATACATGGGTCTTTATCTTCTTATATGGGGAGAAGCTGCAAACTTGAGATTCATGCCAGAATGCCTGTGTTATATTTACCATCATGTATGTTTCCAGATTGTGTCATCTCTTGATACTTCACCTCCTCATATATGTCAAAATGGCAATAGAAATGTGCATCAAAATGATTGCAGTGCTTTTACACTATCTTTGAAGTGGAATCCTAATTAGGAGAGATTTAACTGACAGCTGTAGTCCATCTTACTTGTGAATCTGAGAGGTTGAGACATCATGATTCTGAA
Source organism: Citrus x clementina (assembly GCF_000493195.1). Classification (NCBI taxonomy): domain Eukaryota; kingdom Viridiplantae; phylum Streptophyta; class Magnoliopsida; order Sapindales; family Rutaceae; genus Citrus; species Citrus x clementina. The sequence goes on along the minus strand of NW_006262688.1, from coordinate 5,065,123 downwards.
TTGATTTGAACTGCAGTCGCCCAGTGGTCATAGATCAAGATATTGTTAATGGTGCATTTATAACTTTTGAGAGCTCGGTTGACTCTGTTGGGATTGTTATTACAAAATTGTTTTATTCTGAATGTTTATCAAATGTTTTAATGTTAGCTTGCCAAATTGTCTATTGTAATTGATTTTAGTAGAAAATTTCAAAGGAGGTAATAGATAGGTTGGTGTTCTCAACTTGCAAAGAGCCAAAGTTGAATATGTCCTTTGGAGGCTTGTTTCAATGCTCTTGACCTCTTACTTTGTCACCTCCAGATAAATGCTCTTTTGAATATATTCTGGTTTAAGTAATGTGAAGTGCTTATGCCCTTTGCTGTTTGTATTTTAGATGGCATTTGAATTGTATGGTATGCTTGCTGGAAACGTCAGTCCCATGACTGGAGAGAATGTGAAACCAGCTTACGGAGGTGAAGATGAAGCTTTCTTGAGAAAAGTTGTTACCCCTATCTATGAAGTAATTGCCAGGGTATGCATGCGGTTTTATTTTCTCTGACAATAAAATTTTGAGCGTCTTGTATTCCTTTTTGTTTCTATTTATTGTATCATTATTCCATTTATTTGAAAGCACCATTATGAATTGGTTGCTTGACAGGAAGCTGAAAGAAGCAAACGAGGAAAATCAAAACATTCTCAATGGAGGAATTATGATGATTTAAACGAATACTTCTGGTATTAGACTTCCACTTGTTGCATTTTTCCTTTTCGGTAAATATGCTTTTAGAGATTAATTTACCATTCTTTAATTACAGGTCAGTTGATTGTTTCCGGTTAGGTTGGCCTATGCGTGCAGATGCTGATTTCTTTGGTCTACCTATTGAACAGCTCCGTTTCGAAAAAAGCGAGGTAGCAACACTTGTTAAATAAGGTCTTTTTATTTCCTTCTCTCTGTATTCACCCTGTTCAAACTCTGCCCAACCAATTAGATTTGCATTGAAGCTCCCTCCAAAAATTCATGTGCTGATAAATCTTAAAATATGATCCAAATAAATCCAGTTTTCAAGACCTTATTCATAAGCCATCACTCCCTACCTCTCCACGTGTCACATTCTAAAAACAAAGAATCTACAACCCACTTCACAATAGTAATACACCAGTACTCGGAAGCTTAAGTTGATGGGCAATGATCCATTAATGGTACATAAATTCTAAGATTCCCTGCATGTTCGTCGCCAAATTTAATTAACAAAGTTGCCATGTGGATTCAAACATATCCATACATAACTAGCGATTCTTGGTTAATTAAGTTCTAATGTCATATTGATTTACCACCAAAATTATCAGTTTAACACACTCATGAAAGAAAAAAAAAATTAATTTCTTCAAGAGAAACTTGGTTCTATTATTACTTTATGCTGGTGACATTGGTTTTCAACTCCATGGGTAAATCGCTGTGGAGAATTTGGCATTCTTTTATTTTGAGCAAGTACTCTCTTGTTTAGTGCCCTCTCTAATGGCTTACCTAGAATTATTTTTAAGTATTAATAAGATGCTACATAAGAAGTTAGTTTGTGCCTTTCAATGCAACTTCTCTTCCCCATCCGTTCACATAATGGTATCCAGTAGATTCCATTCATCTGTTTAATGGTAGTACTATGCTGGTGACAAGTCAACAAATCTATTTTGGATGAATACAAACAGCTTCTTTGATGCTCTATTTCGGATGAATATAAGCAGTTTCTTTGATGCTTCTAAGTGTGTTGTTTATTAGGAATGAAGTACAGTTCCACAAAGTCATTAATTGTGATTGATTGTCTTCATGTTTAGGATAACAAACCAGCTAATAGAGATCGATGGCTGGGGAAGGTTAATTTTGTAGAGATACGCTCGTTCTGGCATATTTTCAGAAGCTTTGATCGAATGTGGAGTTTCTTCATTCTATGCTTACAGGTATCTCTTTTTGCTTTGTTGTTTTTTATTTTCCATAATTTTTCTTTTCATATGTTTAATCTCACAATTTCGTTGCTGATGGTGGTTGTTTTGTACAAGGTCATGATTATTGTTGCTTGGAATGGTTCGGGGAACCCGAGTTCAATATTTGAAGTTGATGTATTCAAGAAAGTATTGAGTGTATTCATAACTGCAGCAATACTCAAGCTTGGGCAAGGTAATCACAGACAGTATATATTTTGCTCATTGTCTTTGAGATGTTTTCTGAATTATCATCACACTGGTGTGTCCTGTATGAGTGGTATTTAAGCCTCTTTCTGTAAATTCAAGGTACCCGTTGCTCTAGTTATCAGATGGAAATTCTTATCTGCTCTATCACGCTCCCCACTTGTTGTCTTTGTTTAAATTTGTCTACAGTGGATGATCTTAAACATTCATAATCCCTTTCCCCCATTTCTATTCGTCCATATAATAGTTAAACAGCATGAACTCATGGTCTAGTTATTTTCATGCTGAATGATCGGTTAGAAACCATTATCAATCAATCAATCAATCTTACTATATATTGAACATCTTTATTAAATTGGATTTCTGTATATGATTCAGCTATCCTTGATGTGATACTCAATTGGAAAGCACGGCGAAGCATGTCATTTCATGTTAAGTTGAGATATATTTTGAAGGTTGTCTCAGCTGCTGCATGGGTGATTGTGCTACCGGTCACTTATGCCTATACATGGGAGAATCCTCCGGGGTTTGCTCAAACCATCAAAAGTTGGTTTGGCAGTACTGCAAATTCACCCTCCTTGTTCATTTTGGCTGTTGTTATCTATTTGTCACCAAATATGCTATCTGCTGTTTTATTTCTTTTCCCATTCATTCGTCGGGTGCTGGAGAGGTCCAATTACAGGATTGTAATGCTCATAATGTGGTGGTCACAGGTTTGTAGATTTTCCTTTGAACACTTATTCTCTTTATGGTTAGTCAGGCATTATGTTGAGGATATCTTGATTGAGACAGAAATGATCTGCTTATTATTGTCGTATTGTGGTTCATTTATGAGTATGCCTAATGTTTTGCGTCTTGCAGCCTAGGCTCTATGTTGGAAGGGGAATGCATGAAAGCGCATTTTCTCTCTTCAAGTGAGAATTTCAAATTTAAACTTAAATCATATGTGAAATTAATCTTGAAAATATCTTTTTGCTGCGTTTGATTTCTGATTTTCTTTCTTTGCACTTTCAGGTATACACTATTCTGGGTTCTTCTTATAATTACAAAGTTGGCTTTTAGTTACTACATTGAGGTTTGTTTTTTCATTATACTTGGAATCTCCATTGTAAATTTGAGCTAGTTATCAATAAAGGGATATAACAAGTATATAAGCTTGCTAAGACTATTAAGACTGTTGATATACCAGCAATCCAGAAGCTAAGCTGATGAGAAAATGAATCCAACAATGGGATATTTACTCTTGACACACCATTCTGATGTATGGTTGAATTCAATCAACAGACTGTCATGTGGATTCAAAAGCATACATACTTGGATATGACATATGAGTTCAGGCATATTAATAAAATCAGAACACAAGATATCCACTTAACCTGGATAATCCTAAACCCTCAAACCTTAAGCTGCCTGAAATCGTACTACACTTTCTACCTCTAACAGGCACATTTCATCAATCCAAACATACACATAAATATTGAAAAGTTGACCATGTGCTCAATTCATGTGTATTATTGTGCTTGGATTCACATGAAGAATACACTCGGTGAATTTGGCCATGCACATGAGGGAGTTTGTTAGAATTTGACTTAATGTTAGCATAAGGTTTTAGGACTATTGGTTCTTCAAAACTGACAATAGAGAACAAGGGTTGAGGTAATGCTGAAGCAAACAATCTGAGGTGCCCCAAAACTATTTTGGTTGATTTTATTCTTAAGAACTGCTACTGCAAATTTGACTACTGTGCTATTATAGCTGTGTTTCTATTCTATATTTGGCTTAACTTTAGAATCCTGTTTTGATTGCAGATAAAACCTTTGGTGGGTCCAACAAAGGACATCATGCGTGTACGGATAACCGATTTCCAGTGGCATGAATTTTTTCCTCGTGGTAATGAACATGACGATACATCATTTACTTTGTGACCTCATTCATCTTAAAGAAGGGGATGTTTATAATTTTCTTATTTACTTTGCAGCAAAGAACAATATTGGGGTTGTGATTGCTCTGTGGGCTCCGATTATTCTTGTATGAGTTCCTATTTTGTTGCTTACCCAATATCTGTTTCGTTCCACTGGTATAGTGTAAGTTCTAATATATATATATATATATGTTTCACTTTATAGGTATATTTTATGGATGCCCAGATTTGGTATGCCATATTCTCTACAATATTTGGAGGCATTTATGGTGCATTTCGTCGTCTTGGAGAGGTTAATCAAACTGCATTCCCTCTGAATTCTGAATCAAGTTTGCATTCGTTTTCTTATCATCTCTGTTAGAGCATAGTAGAGTTAAGCTTTTGGTCAAGTGGCGAATTAACATGGTACTAGAGCTAGTTTTAATGAAGAGGTCTTGTGCTGAACCTTCCCACATGATTATATTTATCTTTAATTCTGTTTTCTATCTTTACACCGGCTTGGCCCATATGGCAATACTATTTGATAATTGTGGTCCATGTGAGTGGACCTGTTGGAGCTTGATACTATTGTTTGAACTCTTACATACTAGCTTAAGCTGTAGCATTATAATCTTTCATTTTTATGTTTGCTTCTCCAATTTGATTAAGGTTATTTATTTATTCATTTATTTTGCCAATATGTTCATGAGGTCATCGGTTGTCATGTTTAGATGACAATTCACGTGCTATCTCAGTTTGTATGAAGTACTTAAAACTTATTATTGCTTATACAGAAGGCAACCAGTTTTATACATGCATTTCAAAATCCATGCCATTCAAGAAAACTTTTACCTGCAATGTGCTGTTCTATATTGAACCCTTCACATCAGCATATAGAAATTATTTTTACTTTCTTGATGTCTGTATGGTGTCGCTTAAGCATTTTTTACCCATTCCAGATTCGAACACTAGGAATGCTAAGGTCTCGCTTTCAATCACTGCCTGGTGCTTTTAATGGTTGTTTGATTCCTGAAGAGAGGAGTGAGCCAAAGAAGAAAGGATTGAGGGCCACTTTGTCTCGCAACTTTGCTGAGGTTAAAATTTTTATGCATTTTATACTGTTCATGGCTTCATTATTTAGCTGAAGAATATCATAAAATGCCATTATCTTGAATTATATGCATTGGGTTTCTGCAGATCCCGTCTAACAAAGAAAAAGAGGCTGCAAGATTTGCTCAGCTCTGGAACAAAGTAATCACTAGCTTCAGAGAGGAAGATCTTATAAGTGATAGGTGTGTGATATTTTTCTGCATCACATTGCTGATTATGGATGTTGCAAAAACTTGTAAATACCTCTTATTGTGAGCTTGATTGTTTTCTATCTTCAGGGAAATGAACCTGCTACTTGTTCCATATTGGGCTGACCGTGATTTGGGCCTTATTCAGTGGCCTCCGTTCTTACTTGCTAGCAAGGTTTGCTTCACTATAGTTTGAAAGAACGTTAAAACCTGCCTGTTGAGGCACTAACAGTCTTTCTTCTCTGTAGATACCAATAGCATTAGACATGGCTAAAGACAGTAATGGCAAGGATCGAGAACTGAAAAAGAGAATTGAGGCTGATGATTACATGTCCTGTGCTGTCAAGGAGTGTTATGCTTCATTTAGGAACATCATTAAGTTCTTGGTTCAAGGAAACGAGAAAAGGTAAGAACGTACTCAATTTGCTTTGTTGCATTTTGGTTTGTTAAGGTTGGTATGATGTCACGTCTAGCATTTTCTAACGTCACTGTGGTTTTCACTTTTTCCTTATATTATTTAGGGTTATAGATGACATATTTTCTGAAGTTGATAGACACATAGAAGCCGGTAACCTGATTAGTGAATACAAGATGAGTTCTCTTCCTAGCCTCTATGACCACTTTGTGAAGCTGATCAAATATTTGGTATGCACCAATGTATTTGTATTATGGCTATTTTCTAGTACAATTGATCTAGGTATGGCAGTGCTAAATCAGCTATTTTCATTTTTGCAGTTAGATAATAAACAGGAGGACAGGGATCAGGTTGTTATTCTATTCCAGGATATGCTGGAGGTTGTTACAAGAGATATAATGATGGAGGACCATATATCCAGGTTTTATATCTTGATGTGATTGTCTGTTTAAGCATATTTAAACTGCCCTGTTTAAGCATATTTAAACTGCAGTTCGTTTCTTATGAAGCTTTCATCTTTCTTAAAACAGTCTGGTAGAGTCAGTCCACGGCGGATCTGGGCATGAAGGGCTGGTTCCTCTTGAACAACGGTATCAGTTATTTGCATCATCTGGAGCTATCAGATTCCCTGCACCGGAGACAGAAGCTTGGAAAGAGAAGGTGGGTCCAGAACTTTCACAATGTACTTAACCCCAACTTTTATCTACATATAACCTTTTTTACCTCTTTTATGTTCAGATCAAACGGCTTTATCTGTTACTTACCACAAAAGAGTCTGCTATGGATGTACCATCCAACTTAGAAGCTAGAAGGCGCATTTCTTTCTTCTCAAATTCATTGTTTATGGACATGCCTGAAGCGCCTAAAGTTCGCAACATGCTTTCTTTCTCGTAAGCTTTCTTTCTGTTCATTTGTTTGCCCATGGCATTGCATTTAATGGGAAGAACTGATGTATCTCACTGATTCAAACAAGTTCAGCTGAGCCTCCCATCCCCCAGTTGTGCTATTTGGATTACCCTATGGTCATGGTTGCCACTTAATTTTCACATGATATTAATATCTATTAGTTTGTTGGCATCAGTAGGTTGGGGCATTCTGACACGCAGGGATTGATTTTACTTTTTCCATTATTTTCAAAATTTATATTTGTCATTGCCATTCTGTGAGCTTGATGGTAGGAAAAAGATGCTTATTGTGTTATGACCTGTGAAAGGAGTAAGATCTTAGAAATTTGCTACTGTCAATCATATATTTTGTGTGCATGTATCATAAAGGTAAATAAGACTAGTTTAATATCCTTTGCCGTGAAGTTCTGGTTGTGGACACTTTTCATGACAATTTGGATTGAAAGTTTAAGTATGTGCTAGCCATCATATGTTGTTAGTATTTATGAACTTAATAGAACTTTAATAAATTTACTATTTCTGATCCTCAACATTTTATTATTCTTAAGTCATATGCATTCATTTTTTCTATTCGTCAAAGTACTGGTCAATAATAAATAACATTAGTCACCAGAATAAAATCAGTGGAATCTTAGTCATTTTTGGTAATGAAGTTAATGAGGAGCTAGGCAACATTAATTGGTAATCAAATTATTATCTCTTGTTGCACCATGTTGACTGCACTAGCATAGAATCATTTTTTGCCAAGTCTCAATTTCACGAATTTAAAGTATGCAGCTACTGGAAACTGAAGCTGTTTTATACATGAAAATGTGTGGTGAATTATTTATCTGACAAGCCAAACTGCGCCAAATGAATATAATAATTTTTTTTTTAAAAAAAACTGGACAGATAATGACTTGATAATGATTATGCAACATCAGTATTAGCTAGTTAGTTCATGCAGTTCTTATGTTTTTATTTTTTGTTTTCTCCTGGCAGTGTTTTAACTCCCTACTACACTGAGGAAGTTCTCTTCTCCTTGCGTGACCTTGAAATCCACAATGAAGATGGTGTTTCAATCCTCTTCTATCTGCAAAAGATTTTTCCAGGTTTTTGTTTTGCTCCTATTGCTGGCCTCATTGTAGAAAATTTTTAACTCAAATTTCATCTTTGAGAAAATGTCTCCCATCAGTAAGTATTTCTCATCAATAACTTCAGATGAATGGACCAACTTTCTTGAGCGAGTTAAATGCAATAATGAAGAAGAACTTAAAGGATCTGATGAATTGGAAGAAGAACTTCGTCTCTGGGCATCATACAGGGGCCAAACTTTAACCAGGACTGGTATTTTATTTGTTTGTCTCTTTCTCTGTTTTTGTACTCGTACAACTTTGGTTAGAATTGTCTTCATAAATGTCATTTGCCTTGCAACCAACTGATACTACTTGCAAATTTCAGTAAGAGGTATGATGTACTATCGGAAAGCTTTGGAGCTTCAGGCCTTTCTAGATATGGCCAAGCATGAAGGTAATTACTCTCTATTGGAAATGGCAGAATAATTAATTGGGTGCTTATTACATTTATTAAAGTATAAGATATGTTTGTTTTATTTTCTCATTCAAATTATTGTCAGTAAATAATTGATGTTTGCATTACTTTGTCTGAATGCTGTATCTGCTTAGATTTGATGGAAGGCTATAAGGCAATAGAACTGAATTCGGATGACAAGGGGGAAAGGTCGTTGTTGACGCAATGTCAGGCAGTAGCTGATATGAAATTCACATATGTGGTTTCTTGCCAACTATATGGTATTCACAAGCGATCTGGTGATGCTCGTGCACAAGACATTCTGAAGCTGATGACAAAGTATGTGTCTGCGATTAATTACTTGTTGAGTCACTAGCTGCAGTTGCTTTTACCAGTCAATTCACTATGAACTGCCTGATTATCTGAGGATTATGATAACACATCTTGGATTAATCTGTTGTAACAGAGCAATTTTGAATTTCCTTAAATTGGTTGACACATTCGTTTTGAATTGGTAGATATCCATCACTCCGTGTTGCATACATTGATGAGGTTGAAGAACCTAGCAAAGACAGATCAAAAAAGATCAACCAAAAGGTCTATTACTCTGCTTTAGTAAAGGCTGTTCCAAAGTCAAAGGATTCGTCGATTCCAGTGCAAAATCTGGACCAGGTAAAGCTCAATCTAATATCTCATCTGAACATGACTCAAAATTTCAGTATTATTTGTGTATGCTATCCCATGTGGCAATGGTTTTTATCAATTGGAAAATCATATCTTATTATTTACGTCAATCGCGTATCAATATAATCGATAGTTTCTTGAAGCATTTACTCATTAACACAGTTCTTCTGCCTTGGAGTCGGTGTTGATTACCGCTTATCTTGCTAATTGATAAAGTTGATCCTTAATTGGCACACTCTTTATGAAACAGATATTTTGATTCTATGGGCATTAGTTATCTTTCTTTAAACTGGGTTTTGATAGCAACAGCTAAGTTTTTACTGATTGTCTTTTATTTTGCAATAATTTGCTCAACTTTGAGAGACACACCCTATTTTTACTGCAAATGACTTTGGCTTTTGTCGGTGGTGAAAGCAAGGCACTAAATAGTGCAATCCAGATTTTCTGGTATCACATGGGCACTTTAGTTGGCATAATTTCAACTGAACAAAACACTTTGCAAATGGGGATGGGAATGGGATTTTATTACATATTGTGGCCAAAAAGTGTGAGCTGAGAGGAAATGAAGCAAGACATTATTACTCTTTTGTTTTAGGTTGGTCACATCTCTAGTATAGTCTTGTCATCTCTACTTTAGCCTTTGTAATTCATAGTGCATGGGAAGTTGTTTGCACGTTATATTTACAGTCGTGACCCTTAAAATGTTACAGTTAGATGTATACATTAAACTGTGCAACATATTCTTTGAAAGTCTAAAAAATTGATGAATCATGTTGGATGTTATTTCTGTTGGTGGCATTTGAACTTGAGGGGTAGGATCTGATGAAGATTACTCTTCAGGACCTCTTTGACTGGTCAAGTGGATTGCGATATTACTTTAAGAACAAAAAATTGACGTGCATTTCTGGAATATCTGTGTATGTTGTGAGCAACTGTTAAATAATCTCAAAATTTTAAAATTCTAAATTCTAATTTTCTTGGTGGTCATTTATTCTTTAGTCAATCTTTTTGGTTGCACTTTTGGTATTTAGTTGATATTTTTAGTAGATATTGTTAATCTTTGGGATTATGACATTTTCCATTGATTTTGTGGCTCGCATACAGGTTATTTATCGCATAAAACTTCCGGGACCTGCTATATTGGGTGAGGGGAAGCCGGAAAACCAAAATCATGCTATTATATTCACACGTGGAGAAGGCTTGCAAACAATAGATATGAACCAGGTATGGTGGATTGTGTTTGTAACCAAATCCCACAATTGCATCCATCTCATAGCCTATAGTCACGTTCCTCCATTTCGACAGGATAATTACATGGAAGAAGCCTTAAAAATGAGGAATTTACTGCAAGAATTCCTTAAAAAGCATGATGGTGTTAGGTACCCTTCAATTCTTGGACTTCGAGAGCATATATTTACTGGAAGGTATGAGCCACTTTGTTGTCATCGCATTGTAATTTAGTCTTAGCCATGATATTGATTACTGATTCTTTTGCTTGTCGATGCAGTGTTTCGTCGCTTGCTTGGTTCATGTCAAATCAGGAGACTAGTTTTGTGACTATTGGTCAGAGATTGCTAGCCAACCCTCTAAAGTAAGTTATCATTTTTTGAAAATTCCTCGATTCAAATCTTCCTTTCTATCTCTTCTTTTTCAGCATGAGCTGTAATCAGATGTATCTGGGATCTATGAACAGGGTCCCTTTGTGATAAATACATGCCATTTTCTTTCCTTTTGTTTGGGCTATAAGCTTTGACATAATTCTGTTTCCTTTTATCTAGGGTTCGGTTCCATTATGGTCATCCGGATGTATTCGATAGGCTTTTTCACCTTACTAGAGGGGGTGTAAGTAAAGCATCCAAGATTATCAACTTGAGTGAAGACATTTTTGCTGGTATGCCGGTGTCTGAAATGTATTTCTCTTGTTATGTGGTTTTTCTTTTTCTTTTTTTGGTGATCTGAACTTTCTAGTAACTTTTTGGTTTGATTGAGTGTAGGCTTCAATTCCACTCTTCGTGAAGGCAATGTTACACATCATGAATACATACAAGTTGGAAAGGGGAGGGATGTGGGTCTAAATCAGATTTCCATGTTTGAGGCCAAAATAGCTAACGGCAATGGAGAGCAGACGCTGAGTCGAGACCTGTATCGGCTTGGACACCGGTTTGACTTCTTCCGGATGTTGTCATGCTATTTTACCACAATTGGATTCTACTTTAGTACTCTGGTACATTGCATCCCCTTTTTTTTTGGGATTTTACATACTTTCATAATGTTCTAAAGAGATGGAGCACCGTTTTATGGAGCACTGTTTTCTGATTTTCTTCTTTTGGCAGATAACTGTGCTCACTGTATATGTATTCCTTTATGGCCGCCTCTATCTTGTTCTCAGTGGACTTGAAGAAGGGTTGATTACACAGCCTGCAATTCGAGACAATAAGCCTCTTCAAGTGGCCCTTGCTTCTCAATCTTTTGTTCAACTTGGATTTATGATGTCCTTGCCTATGTTGATGGAGATTGGCTTGGAAAGAGGTTTCCGAACTGCGTTAAGTGAATTTATTCTCATGCAATTGCAGTTGGCACCTGTATTTTTCACATTCTCTTTGGGGACGAAAACTCACTATTATGGAAGGACATTACTTCATGGTGGTGCAAAATACAGATCGACAGGTCGAGGATTTGTGGTCTTTCATGCCAAATTTGCTGACAACTACAGGCTTTACTCGCGTAGTCACTTTGTTAAGGGTATCGAGATGATGATATTGCTTATTGTGTACCAAATCTTTGGTCAATCTTACAGAGGTGCAGTTGCTTACATCTTAATCACAATATCTATGTGGTTTATGGTGGGAACTTGGCTTTTTGCTCCTTTCTTGTTCAATCCTTCTGGTTTTGAGTGGCAAAAGATTGTTGATGATTGGACTGATTGGAATAAGTGGATAAGTAACCGAGGAGGCATAGGTGTACCACCTGAGAAAAGTTGGGAATCATGGTGGGAGGAAGAACAGGAGCATCTCCAGCACTCTGGAAAGCGTGGTATCATAGCTGAGATAGTGTTAGCTTTAAGGTTCTTTATCTATCAGTATGGACTCGTGTACCATTTGAAAATGACAAAGCACACTAAAAGTTTTCTGGTAATATCCTGATCTCTTTTTTCTCCATTTATCGCTTAATCTTACAATTTAGATGCCATAGCCAACATCACTTTCTTTAACTTGTTGACAGGTCTACGGTGTATCATGGCTGGTGATCTTTCTTGTATTGTTTGTGATGAAGGTTAGTAGTGCTATTTTTTTAATATGAATCTTTGATATGCTTCCAATGTACTTCTGGAAAATCTTTCCCCATTCAACACTCTTAACCAATGGCATGTTGTTTTGAAATTTCTGTGGTTCGATTGCCACTCATTGACACATCAGATATTAGTTTGTGCCCGTGTGTTTGCAAATTGATTTTCTACCTCCAAGTGAAATTAATGCGTGATTCTTTTATCATAACAGATTTTGGTTATGGTTCCGTGAGAATACTCTAGTCATTCTTAAGAAATTAGTCACATTTCCTATCTACTAAAATACATATCATCTGTATGGTTATATAAATATTTCTCTTCTTTCTACAGACTGTATCTGTTGGGCGGCGAAAGTTCAGTGCAAATTTCCAACTCGTGTTCCGACTGATAAAGGGATTGATATTTTTGACTTTCATCTCCATCCTGGTCACTTTGATTGCACTTCCACACATGACAGTGCGCGACATCATTGTGTGTATTCTCGCATTCATGCCCACTGGTTGGGGAATGCTTTTGGTAAGTAATTGTTTCGGTCATCCATTCTCTTTAATGTGCTATTATAAGGCTGGACAGATTGTGACTAAACGGCCTTTAAAACTTGTGGCACTCTTCTTATTGTTTAAATCCTATTTACTTTCTTGCTAAGTGGAATATTTTTCTCTCAGATTATTTTTCTTGGGCAAGTACCAGTTCACATGCCACTTCTCATTGTTCCCCTTTTCCCCATTTGTTTTTCCAGATTGCACAAGCTTTGAAGCCTGTTATTCACCGAGCTGGATTCTGGGGATCAGTTAGGACACTTGCGCGTGGCTACGAGATTGTTATGGGTTTGCTTCTGTTCACCCCAGTTGCGTTCCTTGCTTGGTTTCCTTTTGTGTCAGAATTCCAGACTCGTATGCTCTTCAACCAAGCATTCAGCAGAGGTCTACAGATCTCTCGTATTCTTGGCGGGCAGCGGAAGGATCGTTCCTCTCGTAACAAGGAGTAAAATGAGTGATAGCGAGAGCAGAATCTGTGGTAATTTGTTAATCACTCTCGCATGTTTAAAGAAAGTTGTCCATAATTTATATTTGTATCCTCTGCGGTTGTTGTAATCATGGATGACGTCTGGGGGCTGCATTTTTGGTAATTAATTTGATTGTAAGTCCTGGCAGCCCATAGCTGTCATATTGATTGTATCAAAATTATGATTAGTAATTTTTATAATCTATTATCTTATTGAAATAGATGATTTGTCTGGAATGGTGAGTAGAATGAGCATGTTGAGTAAATACTTGCGTACAAACTTACAAAGCCGCGTACTTTGGCATTGAGGATTATTGGTTATGGCTTCAATTCTTTTGTTTGATTGGTGAAATGGGGAAAATGGGTTTATTAACGTACGTAGAATGAACTAATCATTAAAACTAAAAAAAAAAAGAAAAAAAGGAAAGGCCTTGAGCAAGTTGAGGACTTGAAGCTACGATTAAGGGAGAAGAGCCTTTATTAAATAAATCCCGTAATCGACTCAATCATAGCATTCCCGTGTAAAATTAAGTTGTGTTTAACGATATATAAGTAAATATGTCCTATCCATGTTTCTGAAAAGGATAATGCTAGAATTGCTTCCAATTCTGGATTAGAATCAATAGACTTGGCCTCTCAATCTCAAGAAATAAGCGGAGGTGTCTACCAAGCTATCCATTTAATGGTTCACTAATTTGAATAAAAGTTATTTGGTGCTCAAACTAATTAAAGTCGGTTTTGTTTTCAGTTCGAACGGATTCCATATCAGTGAAATTGAACAAATTCATAGATATTGATTCGGAAACTTTTAATCAGACTTTCAATTTTACAACATCGACTTGGATCGATACATTACGATTTGCACTATTCCAAAAATCGAATTGGTTTCATCATAAACTGTATTTTTCTACAAAATAGTGCATTATTAATGTTATTTTCTAGCAAACGGTTATCCAACGATGCAAACTAACACTCATTCAGGGTGTCTGACCTCATCAACTCATGCGTTTTGTCCTAGGAATTTGTTATATTAGCTTCCAAACACGTTCATTCTAATTATTTTTTAAAAAAAAAGAAAAGGAAAAAAAAACTCACATAAACCTAACTCTATTCTAGTGCTTATTCTTTGGTAATTCTCAAACCATATTATTCTCTTCAAATGATCCCGGGATAAATGGATCATAAAAGACAATACATTCAATACTAAAACAACAGACGATATAACGTCCTATAAATTTATATAACTGTAAAAGATATGCATAGATAAATACTATAAATGACAAATCGTTTTATGAAATTATTTATAGGAGCTTGCTACCTTACAGTTGCTGTAAGGTGCAACTTTCTCACCAACTTGACCGTGGATCCCATTTGAGTCTACTTTTAGTACTGTTCACATGAGAGACTATATCTTACAATAACTCTCGCCTTATTTTATAAATGACACGAGATAAACTTGAGATCAACAACTCCTAATAAGTTGGGTTAAAATAATACTTTCAAATTAGGTTTTAATCTCAAGCTCAAACTAATAGCTAATTTTAAGGTTAATGTTCAATGAATAGTTTCTCTCTTTATTTCTGTTTATGAGAAACCATCATCAAAACGGTGTGTTCAGTTGGTAAATATTAAGAATATTTTTATAGGTAAAACCTTTTAAAGTATCTACTTCGATTCTTTGTGTGCAAATATTAGATGGGTGAATTCGGCATCATCAAGCCCAAATACGATGAGAATGATTTTTTCTAATTTCCTTCAAAGTATTTATGTGCAAATCTTTTGAAGTATCCACTTTCATTCTTCATGTATAGATGAGTCAGACCCCACTTACCAATTTCTTTGTTCCCCTTTATGGTTTCTTTTGAATCTTTCATAGTTCTCTAAAGAGTAAAATATTCCTCGGTCAATATATCATCCGGAAATTCACTTTTAATTTCATTGTATAATTATGTCTTCTCACAAAAATCAAATTTCAAAACAGCTTTTTTTGATAAATTATTTAAAGGTTTCTAAACAAATTAACTAACTACAAATTATCCATAAATTAATTAAAAAAAGATTTTGAGAAATTTCCTAAATTTGCCTTATAAACAAGCGCAACACGGGTCCCCCAAAAAAAAAGGGTCAGCAGCAGTCACATGATTGTCACGTGCCAGCGGTTTCTTCGCCGCGTCAATTATACAAATCAAACTTTTCAAAAGGCCCTTGCCCAGTTGCCCTCCTCGTGTACGACCGGCTGTCACCGGTAAAACCGGTTACCTCTTTCCGCCTCTAGATTCCTGCTGCCAACACCTTTTCATTTTTCTCTTTTCTCTCTGTCTTCTCCGTTTCAAAATCAAATCTTAAAATCCGAAATTTTCAAAAAAAAAAAAAAAATCAAAACTGAAAACACTTTATTTCTTTATAGTTTCTTCCTCTTTCTCATTCTTCTGTCGTAATCAAATACTCAAAAAACGACGCAAGTTTTGTTAATGACCGAGTCAGCTCGCTGCCTCAACTCAGCTTCTTGAGGTTCTTTTATTTTTTTTTTTGCAATCAGTAAGTTTACTTTCATTTGCATTTCAATTTGCCGATATTCAATTTTCAAGTTTAGTTGAATTTCTGCTCCGTTTGGTTGCTGAGAAAATTTTTTTGGGGGGACATGGAAAGAGAAGGAAAGTTTAGGATCTTATTTTTATTATTTGTTTTAGGTTTGCTTGATTTTGATTGCCTAGGATTTTAGATAGAACCTCATTCAGAGTTTGCTTAATCTCATTGTCATTATAGTAAGCTCGCTCTTAAGTTTTTTTTTTTTTTTGGGATTCGCAGTCAGTAAGATATTGTCATTTTTGTTTTTGTTTTTGTAATTGTCTTTTTACTTTCCAATTTTATTTCCAGTTGAGTCGGCTTCGTTTAGTTTTTGACAATGTTTTGGAATGGAAATTAGAAGAAAATGAGATTTGGGAATCATGTTTTTTAGGTTTCGCTTGAATTTGATTGTCTAGGGTTTTAGCAGGCGAGCAATATTTCTTCTCATATTGTTTTGGTTATAAATTATTATTTTATTACTGTTGATCGTGAGTTGAACTTCTCTATTTTAGTCGGCAGCTAATTCGCTTAGTAAATCTCTTTTACTGAAAATAATGATTTATTTTTTGTTAAAATTTGTTGAATTTTGTGTTGTATAGAAAATGTCTCGTGTAGAGGATCTGTGGGAGCGGTTAGTGCGGGCAGCATTGAGGAGAGAAAGAACTGGGAAAGATGCACTTGGCCAGCCAGTTAGTGGGATTGCCGGATATGTTCCTTCTTCACTTGCAAACAATAGGGATATAGATGCAATTTTACGAGCTGCAGATGAAATTCAAGAGGAAGATCCCAATGTCTCTAGAATTTGTATGATTTTCCCTTGAACAATATTTAGTATTCAATTTATAAGAATTTTCATATGTGTGACAGTGCTGATTTTTTGTTGTTCACTTTCAGTATGCGAGCATGCTTATTCGCTTGCTCAAAATCTGGATCCTAACAGTGAAGGAAGGGGTGTTTTGCAATTCAAGACTGGTTTAATGTCTGTTATCAAGGTATTTTATGGTATTTGTTTTGTATGCTAAGTTGTTGTTTCAACAGTTAGAAACTAACAACGTGCATATCTGACTCTATTGTGGAAACTGTGTGCCTAGTGCAAGTTTGTGTTTATTAGCTGTTCTATATGGCGGCATAATAGTTGCTGAATTTTCTGCAAATTTAGAAGCTCTAACCTATTGCATATCTGACTCTATTGTTGAAAACTGTGTGCCTAGTGCAAGTTTGTGTTTATTAGCTGTTCTATGTGGCTGCATAATAGTTGCTGAATTTTCTGCAAATTCAGAAGCCCTAACCTATTGTCTCTATTTGGATGGCCTAGTTGGTTAGATTTTTTGTGTTGGATCAAGAGTTTGTGGTTCAAGCCTCCTCACGCTCTCTTGGGGAGGGTGGTTTAGTTTATTTTGTGTTTGCGTATGGTGAGGTATGGGAGTGTGGTGAGAAGGAAACAAAATTGGAAACATATTTAATAGAATTTTGAACTTTTAGAATGTCTTCCATCTTTTCATTCAGTTCAAAGCTGCAAAAAAGGACTCAAACTTGTCATGATGATTTTTATATCTGTAAATGCATATGCAAGTATTCACATGTCCTCTGTGTGTATAGAGTTTGTACATGTGAGCAGGCTGCTTTTGGCATGTTTAGTTGTATTCTTAAATGTGTTCAGAAAGATATCTTAGATTTCGTTTCAGCTTTGTGCATTGATTTCAATGTATCTTTGTTTGAGTCAATTGCTAGTTGTTTGTTTTGTCTAGTATATTGATTTATTATCATTTGTCTTTCTTTGCCCCCGGGATCAAATATTCAGCAAAAGCTAGCAAAGAGAGAGGTAGGAACCATAGATAGAAGCCAAGATATTACCCGCTTACAGGAGTTCTACAAGCGCTATAGAGAGAAAAACAACGTAGACAAGCTACGAGAAGAAGAAATGCTGTTAAGGGAATCGGTTGTCTTTAGCGGACGCCTTGGCGAGTATGTATATTACACAAGGAAAAAAAGATATTACTCCTTTAATTGAGCTATGCATTTGTTCATCTTTTATTCTGCTTCTTCTGCTTCATTGAAAGTATGTTTCCCGGGGGCCATGGTTTTAAGTGTCAGTGCTTTCACAAATTCACAACAATACCACAAATTTTAGGAACTGATGTAAACAATATAATCATGTAATGACCATTAAAGTGAAAGTATTGGATTCTGTGGTATGGAAATTTGAATGCATAAAACATTCAGACCTTGGGGTTCTTTTATGTGTGATACCTGCAAGCAGGGTTCTGCAATATTTGTTTTTTTTTAAAATAATTCCTTATTGAAAAGATGAAAAATATACTTTTCGTTTAGCTTGTTATCTGCATTACTGCTTAAAATCTGGACAACATCTTCTGTTTAACAAATTCATAATGCTCTCTAGTACTGAACAAAAGAAGTTTGCCTCAAGATTTGCAGAATCAACCCAAAATCCCTTTCCCAGTCATGGAGTAAGCAAAGATAAAAACATCTGCATATTCTTTTGTGTAAACCAATGCATTTTTTTATGTTAAGAATTAATCTCTCCTATCTTCCAGCTCCAGATTGCTTGATCTTCTGGAAAAGTTCAAGGCCCGGTTTTGTAACGATAATGTGATACTTTGTGTGTTATCTGTTCTGTTCTTTTGATTGTTTTTCTCTTGTTTTCCAAACTGATTGTCTGATGTTATTTGTCAACTCTAGGTTGGAGCGGAAAACCGTGAAGAGGAAAAGAGTTTTTGCTACTCTTAAAGTGTTAGGAATGGTTCTGGAGCAGCTCACTCAGGAAATCCCGGCAGAGGTTTGATCCATAGTCTTTTAAAACTGCTTTTCTTATGGTATCTGATGCATATTTTATAAATGGAGAATATCGTCTTTGGTATTGTTAAATTGCTGATAATGTGCATTGTACCTTGTATGATATAATCATGTCCATAAATGCTTGATGATGTTACAGTAGTTTGAATATCCAAGTTGCTGAACTCGAATTAACTACCTGGACCTAGTGTTTTGTTATGTTCCTCTTCCTATTCCCTATAGATGGTTCTTTTCCTGACTGGAGGATTGGTATCCTAACCCCTGAAAGCTAACTTTTGTTGCCCAGCTTGTCATGTTGAATAAATTTCCTGTTGTAAGACAGAAGGCATGAAATCTCTGAACTGTGAGTCTATATTGGTGCAAACTTAGTATTATGTTCTCGAATTTGTTCCGCATTACCTGCAGCCTTCGTCGTGCCAACTATTATTTTGAATTGTTATATTGAATAATTATTTGAATGTAACATTTATTTATATAGCTGTTTCCTTTCTTCTTTTTTCGGTGCAGTTGAAACAAGTGATTGACTCCGATGCAGCTATGACTGATGATCTTGTTGCTTATAATATAGTTCCTCTGGATGCTCCAACTGTAGCAAATGCCATCGTATCTTTCCCTGAGGTTAGTCAATTTCCAAAGTAGGTCCCCATTTCCTGTTTTTGCTTTTGTAGTTCTCTACACATAAAAAGTTCATGTCAGGTCCAAGCTGCAGTTTCAGCTTTGAAATACTTTGGAGACCTGCCAAGATTGCCCGAAGATTTTCCAATTCCGCCCTCAAGGAATATTGATATGCTCGATTTTCTTCACTTTGTATTTGGCTTTCAGGTTTGTACTCTTGTCAACATGGTTTATGAGCTTAGTTTTCTGTGCTATTTGATTAGAATTCTATTGCTCCTATTTTATTTTCTATGTTAATGCTGTGATGATTCAAACCTGTTGTTGAGGTTTCAAATTTTAGGGAGGGCTGTTTAAAATGCTTTGAAATTGTGCATTGTAGGTTTCACTGCAGAAACTTTTAATTTGAATCCAATTGTATTGACCTTGAAAGTAAGCATTTTCTCTATGCATTGGAATAATAAATCTTGAATGTCTAGAGGTTTGACCTCTCAGGGTAGTTGAAGGTATCAATCTGGGCTTATCAAAAGACACCATCAACTTCCTTGTTTGGGTCCTTGGAAACTTTAATAACTTGGGATTTATTTATTTAATCATATCGGCTATTAAATTGTAAGTTACTAATTTGTGGGTGAGTGAATTAAATGAAACAATGTGAGTAGTGATTACAAGTGCTTACATTCTCAACAATTTTGTATTAAGGTGTTAATTCATCATTAAACAAAAATATTCTATTAAGTTGTTATTGAGTCTATTTTACCATATAGAGAAAGTGAGACAGAAAATTTGCCTCAAAAGGCTCATGACCTCTTTGATGATGAGCAGTTGTTGACCACTTTTGAATTTTTACCAAAACAACATTGTGGCTCTGGTAACCACATTTCAACTTACAAACATTGAATGCATTCTTGTATGCTTGATGCTAATTTACCTGGCCTTACCTCAATTGTTCTAGTGCCACTCTATTGAAAGTTCAATTGGGAGGAGGGCCAGGTGGGAAGAAGGTCGAGGTAGAAGGGATGAGGTAGAGGAGTGGTGGTAAGGAAAAAGGAACAGAATAATCTCATTATACACAGGTGTTAGTTCGAGTGGTGTGGAAGAAAGAGCTCAACCCCTCTTCTTCCAGTCCCAACCATGCCCCCATTTCTTTGTTCTTAGGTTTTATTTTTCACTTCTGTTATTTATCATCACCATCATCACTGTTTTGTTGTGAATAGGATTGTTTATGAATCAAGTGATGTTGTGATTCAAGTGAAACTTATTGGTGTATGCTTTCCAATTTGTGCTTGTCGATTTGAACCTTGTAAATTGTCTTCTTAATAAATCACCTCTTATAGATCCTAATGTAGTCATATGGATTCTTAATTTCTTTTGTATTTACTAATAAGTTTTATGGCTTCCAGAAAGACAATGTTTCCAACCAGCGTGAACATATAGTTCTTCTCCTTGCAAACGAGCAATCTCGACTTGGTATTCCTGATGAAAATGAACCGGTGAGTCTCATTTATCTGGTTATTTGCTTCATTTTTTCTTGTTAGACATAAATTCATTTAGTATTGACATAGAAAGAGTTGTAAAGGAGGTAAACCAGCAATTTACGATCTAATTTCATAAAAGATCAATTACCAATTATGAAGTGGCAAGCGAGCTGAGATAACATACTGATTCTCTTGAATAAAGAAGATCAAATTTTCCTATCATCACTGGCATTTGACGTCCATAAATATGCTAGAAAGTAACCCTGATCCCACAAGATTTCACAGTCTTCCTTCCAAGCTTCTCAATTATTCCCCTAATCTTGCCATCCAAATAACTATAAGGCTTCAGGTATGAAAATGAATCTTATCTATGTACTCAGAAACCCTAATGGTGTGTTTATTTGGTTGATTGGGGAATCGGAATCCGTAATGAGAATGATTGGTAATGTTTACTTGCTAAAATAGAGGTGGGAGTGAGAATGAAACATTTGGGGCTCACGTGTTATTGGGATTAAGGAATAGGAATTTGTGAGGGGGGTAGGGAATCAAGTTCCCATTCCTTGAACTGTCCTTATTTTACCGCACCCAAATTTCATAATTTCACTTTTGTCCTCAAAAAGTCAAAATATTTTATTATTATATTATTGTTGTTGTTGTTATTATTATTATTATTATTATTACTACTACTACTTTTTAATTGTTGTTGTTTTTGTTAATAATAATAATAAAAAATAATGATGATGATGATGATGATGATTATTATTATTATTATTATTATTATTATTATTATTATTATTATTATTATTATTATAACAATAATAGTGATCATACTATTAATTAATGGTAAGAAAATCAATTATGATGATGATGATCATCATAATAATAGTCATTTTTTTAACTAATAATATTGATATTAATTAATTAATAATAATAGTAATAATAATTTTAACGATAATAATAATCATTATTAGTATATTTGTTAAATTTATTATTATTGTTGTTGTTGTTATTTTGAATTATAATTATCACAATTATTATAATAAATAATGAAATAATCAACTAGGGTAATTTTAGTAACTTGTAACAATTCATTTTGATTCCAAGACAAAGTAAACACATCAATGGCAATATTGCCGAGTCCGATTCCGATTCCAATTCATACAGTTAAAGTAAACAATTTATTTTTATTCCCATTTTGCATTTTGATTCTAGCCCATTCCGATTCCAACCCATTTCAATTACCGTTTATTAAACGCACCTTAAATGTTTCAAGTTCTTATAACTGTATGATCAAAATTTTCATGACCTTTTCCTGTGTTGAAGGTAAACAACGTTTAAGCCTCATTTTCCTAATGACTCATTTAATTTTAATTAGAGGGTTTGGATAATTAACATTCTCTCCTTCAATTTCGTTAATTGTTTTATTTTCATTCTCTTTTACAGAAATTGGGTGAAGCTGCGGTGCAACGAGTATTCATGAAGTCACTGGACAATTACATTAAATGGTGTGATTACTTGTGCATTCAACCTGTGTGGAGTAGGTATAGTTTTTAGCCCTTCAGATTTTTCGTGGTTGTTCAGCAAGTTTGTATGTTATTAATGGGAAATGGTGTTAAGGACTATTTCTTATCACGTCCAGTTTGGAAGCGGTTGGCAAGGAAAAGAAAATACTCTTTGTTTCTTTGTATTTGTTGATATGGGGTGAAGCTGCCAACATTAGATTTCTTCCAGAATGTTTATGCTACATATTTCATCATGTAAGTTAAATCTGAAGCCTAATTTTTGTTAGTTTGGTCCTTGTTTTGTTTTATATTGCGCTTTCAAATCTTCTAGACCTGCCTATTTGCTCTCCCAATTAATTTTTCTCACTTTCATTTTAGTGTTTTGATTTTTTCACCTCCCCTTGTGAAAAAGTGGCCAAAATTTTAGTTCTAGTACCCAGAGTTGAGATACCTGGATATCATTGTGGTCAAAATTGCTTAGCAGTGTTTTTCTTGAGAAATTTTTCCTTGCTGTTACTGAATCTAACTAAGTTCCTCTCTGCCTTTGATGTGCTTTTCCAATTTTCTTCTACAATTACACAACAGATGGCAAGGGAAATGGATGAGATTTTAAGGCAGCAGACAGCTCAGCCGGCGAATAGTTGCACTTCGGAGAACGGTGTATCTTTCCTTGATCAAGTCATCACACCTCTTTATGAGGTGGTTGCTGCAGTATGTCTCTCATCTACGTAATGGCATGCTTACTGCTCATAAAAAGGGGGGAAAAACTTATATTTCATATGCGTGCTAATTTTTCAAAGAGGAAATAAAAGCCTAATAGCTAAAGGGCGTGATTTGTTGAAAATGCATCAGCATTCTTCTATTTATTCTGTTTTATTTTATTTCATTTCCAAATTTTTGTTTTTTAATGTTACGGGTGTGGGTAATTCACAGTTCTAGGCTTATCCAAGGGATGTGTGTTGTTTATGCTGTCATTCTATGCACGTATATAACATTTGCAACTTCACCTCATTTGTGAGAAGTTTTGTCTTATGCACATTTGTCAATAACTTATGTTGCATTTAATATTTATATTTGAGAAAAGTTTGACTTACATTCAACAACATACAGGAAGCTGCGAATAATGATAACGGGCGAGCCCCTCATTCTGCTTGGAGAAATTATGATGACTTCAACGAATATTTCTGGTAATACTTACGAAATTTTATTTGTTAAGGATATTTTTTTACCATATAAACAGCTAAACTTTGTTTCCTTCCAGGTCACTTCATTGTTTTGAACTTAGTTGGCCGTGGCGAAAAAGTTCATCCTTTTTTCTAAAACCAACACCTAGGTCAAAGGTTTGCAACTATTAATTTTGCATCTGGTTTTGTTTTAGTTCTTATGTTGTATTCTCCTTAGATATGCCCTATATCTGCTCTTTCATCCCTCTACAACCCCTTTTTGATGTTTTTGGTAACTGCTGAGGAAATAATGACAAAGTGAAAGAATTTGATGTTTTCTGTCATCAAATGAGCTTTTTGATGAGAAATGCTGGTATAATAGATCTCTGCAATGAAACAGCAAAATGTGTTTTAATATGAATTTTTGCTGTCATTTAGTCAAGTAATTTTGTTGTCTTGATCATCCATTGAGTGATGAGAAATGCTGGTATAATAGATCTCTGCAATGAAACAGCAAAATGTGTTTTAATATGAATTTTTGCTGTCATTTAGTCAAGTAATTTTGTTGTCTTGATCATCCATTGAGTGCATATGTTCCTGCTAATGTACTTGTCTGTAAACTTATAAACTAAAAAATTTGATTACAGATTTATGATCCAAATACAGCTTACCAATTGCTTGTGATATAGAGATCAGTTAGATTCTCTCCCTGATTTTATTTTATATCTATGACAAACATATAATCACTATAAAGTGACACTTATGCTATTTCGTCTGAAAGACTAGTCAATGCATGCCAATGAATTTGTAGGAAATTTCAGGCCAATGGATGATGAT
>NW_006262688.1:4925494-5040867 GCF_000493195.1 Citrus x clementina | reverse complement strand
AAGGACTTTGAAGATTTCTCTCTTTTCTTTTTTCCAATATTTAAATTGGGAGGGTGTTATGGGTTAATTAGGATAATTTTGCATGGATTGTTTTTGGATTGGTGAGAGATGGTTTCTTTGGGCTTTGGGGCAGTTGGATGGGCTTTGTGTTGATTACTCCATCCCCTTTTTCTCTATCTCTGGTTATGGTTATGGACACCTGGGCCACCTTTGTAATTTTCCTTTTTGTTTGGGTCTTTTCAATAAACTAAATTTCTTCTCAAAGATAAATCGAGGAGAGTTCAGTCAGATTGATTAGTCTAAGCTTTTTGGTAGTGGGTCCTGGCGTTTTTTTTTTTTTTTTTTTTTTTTTTAATTTTTCAGCTGTTTGCTTTATCTGTGTTTCTGTTTATTTTGCAGAATTTGCTGAATCCTGGTGGAGGTAAACGCCGCGGGAAGACTTCATTTGTAGAACATCGATCATTTCTTCATCTTTATCATAGTTTCCATCGTCTGTGGATATTTCTGGTTATGATGTTTCAGGTTTGCAATCTCTCTCAGTTGTTCATTTGAATTTCTTTTGAGGTGCAGATATAAATCCTGAACTACTTAGATAGTTTGGTATGTTTTCTGTCATCTTTCTCTTCACATTGCGACTGATTTATTCTTTTTTCTCTTTTAGTGCATGTTGTTCTCTGAGGTTTCTGGCTCCTGTAATGAACAAACCAAAGGATTGCACTAAGACATCTTTGTTTTCTCTTTCATGCTCCTTTATTGGCTGAGTTTAGTTGTCTATGTTTGATATCTGTTGGATTGTTGGATTTCTTGATATGTTCCCTGGTTTATTTTATAATAATTATATGCTCTTGTATATGATTCATAATCAAAATTTTATATATCTTTTAAGTATTTTAAATCTTGTTCCTTCATCAGGGACTGGCTATCATTGGTTTCAATGATGAAAACATTAACTCCAAGAAATTCTTAAGGGAAGTTCTGAGTCTTGGCCCTACATATGTTGTGATGAAGTTCTTTGAGAGTAGGTTCCTTTCAGTGGATTTAGTTACCATGTTATTATTAACTGTACTAAATACTTGAGTAGTTTTATCATTTAGATATGATACTTGGCTAATATTGGCAGTGCCTTCATTTTGTGCGGCTGTAATAAATTTTTCTAACTATGGAGTGCTTGATTCTTGATCTAGGTGTATTGGATGTTCTGATGATGTATGGCGCCTATTCGACATCACGACGCCTGGCTGTGTCTCGAATTTTTCTACGGTTCATTTGGTTTAGTTTTGCTTCAGTCTTCATAACTTTTCTTTATGTGTATGTTTATTGTTCTGTCTAACTTTAATTCAGTTGATTTATTCTTTTCTTCTTGTTTTTGTCTTGCCTTTTTTGGGCATTTATATTCAAAGCCCAAAACGACTTTTGTGTTTAATGCAGGAAAGGTGTGCAGGAGGACAGTAAACCAAATGCAAGGTCGATTATTTTTAGGTTGTATGTCATTGTTATAGGCATCTATGCTGGTTTCCAGTTTTTTCTTAGTTTCCTCATGCGGATACCAGCCTGCCATCGTTTAACTAATCAATGTGATCGCTGGCCTTTGATGCGCTTTATTCACTGGATGCGCGAGGTTTCCATTTTATTATGCAGCTATAAGCTCCTTACTTGCATTTCTCTGTCTTCATTTTTCCCCCTTGTGGTTGCAGTACATTGTTTTGATTTCTTAAATTTTTATATCTGATGACGTCTGATGTTGGTTCATTGAAGGAACGATATTATGTTGGACGTGGCATGTATGAGAGAAGCACGGACTTCATCAAGTAAACTCTCATCTTCTTTCTTTCAATCAATCTCAATTTGTATATGCAGTGGTGTCACTTGGGTACATTTAGTATTTCTTTTTGAAATACTACTTATTGTTGGTGGAGACCAATATAGATGGTTAGGGACATTAGTAGAAGAGAAATGATGAATGTCTGCCTGAATTTGCTGAATGAAAAAGAGAAACTGTATTTTGATGGCTGTACAAGAGCAAGAAGATAAATTGTTTGCATGCAAAGAAGTAACTATATAACATAAATGGAAGTGTTAATTTCAGAGAAAAAGAGTTATTCTCATTAGGTCTAATTCCAATGAACTACATGAGTACATATATATTAAGGTGGCCGGTATTCCAGCTCACTAAATCATAAGCAAATTCCTTCAAATCAGGAATCCCACTAAATTAGGAGACTAACTAAAATTAGAATTAGTGAACAACTAAATCTCCTTATTAGGTAATAAAATAATATATAAATAAAATCTAAATGCTAATATGTACAGTGAATCTACACTCCCCCTCAAGCTGGGTTGTACAAATTGTACATGCCTAGCTTGCAACTCAATTCTTCAAATCTAGTTCTTGGAAGAGCTTTAGTAAGGATGTCTGCAGTTTGATGTTGAGTAGGAATGTAGACAATATGGACAGTGCTATTTTCGATCTTCTCTAGGATGAAGTGGTGATCAATCTCAACATGTTTCATCCTATCATGGTGCACTGGGTTTTTAGCAATGCTGATTGCTGCCTGGTTATCACAGAATAGCCTGATAGGTTGCTTATCTATAATTCCCAGCTCTCTAAGTAATCGATGAATCCAAATACCTTCACAAATACCCATTGCCAATGATTTGAACTCAGATTCTGCACTGCTCCGAGAGACAACCGACTGTTTCTTACTTCTCCATGTAAATAAGGCATTCGATTGATTAGGTAAGCCGCAGTAAGGACTGCCTCACCCCAGAAATACTTCGGCATATTGGATGTAAATAAGAGTGCTCGAGCTACCTCAAGAAGGTGGCGATTTTTTCTTTCAGCCACTCCGTTCTGCTGAGGGGTATCTACACATGAGCTGGTATGTATTATGCCATGATGTGAAAGATATGACTTAAGATGGGAATTGAAGTATTCTCTAGCATTGTCGGTTTTAAAGACTTGGATTTGAGCATTGAACTGATTTTGTATCATCATATGAAATTTCTGGAAGATACGGTTAACTTCAGATTTTTCTTTCATGAGAAATATCCAAGTCAAACGAGTGTGATCATCCACAAAAGACACAAACCAGCGAGCCCCTGTGAGGTTTTTAATTCTTGATGCACCCCATACATCACTATGAATCATGGTGAATGGACGGGTAGGTAAGTGAGGAATTGAAGGAAAATTTGCACGTGTATGTTTAGCAAATTGACATATTTCCCAATGAAATGAATTTGGTTTTTTATTGATGAACAGTTTAGGAAATATTTTTCCTAGATACACAAAGTTGGGATGACCGAGGCGAAAGTGCCACAGCATGATTTCATCCACGTTATTGACACTAGAATTGAAAATAGAAGAATGAAGTGACGATAGACTCTTTGATACACTAGTGGACATGTTGCAACTTGAGTAATCAGTTTGTCTACTTGGAGGATTATTGGCTCTAAATAAGTAGAGACCTGACACCAACTCAGCACTGCCAATCGCCTTCCCCGATTCCATTCCCTGAAATTCACACAAGCGTGGGAAAAATTTAGCAACACAATTAAGATCTTGGCTAAATTTTCTAACTGAAAGTAAATTACAGTCCAGATTTTGAACGTGAAGAACAGGGGTGAGAATTATATCTTCTGTTAGATGAGCAGATCCTATTCCCAAGACCATGGAGAGAGAACCATCTGCTATACGAACAGAAGAATTACCCGTTTGAGGACAGTAATTGTGCAAGAGTGTTGCATCCCCTGTCATATGGTCGGATGCGCCAGAGTCTACAATCCATGATTCACCTTGGTCACTGCTAGTATTAAGAGCAACAGGAAAACTACTTCGCTGTGCCTTCATACTGGTTGCTTGAAGTTGGCTAGTAGATTGCGAAAGACTATGGCAGATCATTTTCTGCAGAATTCCATTTGTTCTTTGCTGAATCCACTTGTTTCACTTGAAGTTTTCTCCTCCGTTGATGAAGCTGCATTAGCACGGCTTTCTTTATCACGGTTAGGCTTGTTTGGCTTCCAATCAGCTGGTTTCCCGTGAAGTTTCCAGCAACTTTCCTTCCAGTGTCCAGACTTGCGGCAGTGGTCGCACCAGGGCCTTCCTCGTTGTTGACAGTTGTCATTGGAACTAGTGTTGGTTCCTCGGACAGCAAGCGCAGAACTGTCAAGTAGTGACAGATTAGTTGTAACTTCTTAAGATCCCATCATCACCTTGCGCCTGCTTTCTTCACGCCTAACCTCAGAGAACACGTTTCTAATGCTGGGCAGTGGTTTCGTCCCCTTCATCCAACTCCTTGTTTAATCCTAACAGGAATTTGAAGATCCTTTTTTGCTCCACGATTTTTTTGTAAGTGACTGCATCATCTGCACACTTCCATGTATGAGTATCAAACATATCAAGTTGCTGCCAATGCCTTGTTAGAGTGTTGAAATACTGTGTGACAGAGAGATTCTCTTGACGGAAATCGTGCAAGATAGTCTCAATTTGGAATAGTTCTGCTGTGTTCTCAGAACTTGAGTATGTCTCCTTTGCTGCGTCCCATATTTCCTTCGCTGTGCCATAAAGAAGAAAGTTTTCACCTATATCATTGTTCATGGAATTTATCAGCCATGACATAATCATGTTGTTGTCACTCTTCCACAGCCTGTATTTTGGATCTCCTTTCTCAGGAATTTCAATCTCACCGGTGAGATATTCATCTTTACCTTTCCCGGAAATAAACATTAACACAGATTGGGACCATTGGAGGTAGTTCTGTCCATTTAATTTATGGCTGGTAATGAGAATGGATCCAGATTCGGAGTTACCATGGATGACTGTCATCGGGGTTGAATCTGATTTAGATGTGATCTCAGAGGAGGAGGTTTGCAACGCTGCTCCTATTTTTGTCATGTTTTGGTTCAGAGGAATCGAGAAAAAAAAAAAATTGCAGATGAAGGCTTGAAGGATAGAAGACCTGTAGGGTATTGATTGGAATGCGAATAGGGAATGAAATTCACAAGATTAGGTTTTCAGGGGAGGATCGTATGAGGCTCTGATACCATGTTAATTTCAGAGAAAAAGAGTTATTCTCATTAGGTCTAATTCCAATGAACTACATGAGTACATATATATTAAGGTGGCCGGTATTCCAGCTCACTAAATCAGAAGCAAATTCCTTCAAATCAGGAATCCCACTAAATTAGGAGACTAACTAAAATTAGAATTAGTGAACAATTAAATCTCCTTATTAGGTAATAAAATAATAAATAAATAAAATCTAAATGCTAATATGGACAGTGAATCTACAGGAAGAAAAAGAGGTTAACCTCATAAAAAATGCAAACGAAATTTGTTATTCTATCTTCTATAAATGAGAAAATGCAGATCATCTTGTCATCTGGCCTTTTTGCTTGGGAAAAGGTTCTACTTATCCTTCTCTTGGCACTTTCGATTTTTTTTATTTCCTCAAGATCTAATATGTTTTGTCATATTTACTTGTTGTGCAGGTATATGCTGTTTTGGCTTGTTATTTTGAGTGGAAAATTTTCATTTGCCTATTTTCTCCAGGTTAGTTATGTCTATTGCACTGTATGGCAATGATGCTTATTTTCTTTTTCTTTTTCTGAATTTCCTTTTTGCCCTCATTTTTGTTTTTGATACAAATTTCCCCCATTTCTTAAATATTATTATTATTATTTTTTGGTTTTTTCAGATAAAGCCGTTGGTGAAGCCAACAAGATATATAGTAGATATGGATGCTGTTGAGTATTCTTGGCATGATTTTGTATCTAGAAGTAAGCAACCAAACAGTTTTACCCTACATGCTTTAATGAAATAAGCTAACTTTAAAATGTTGGGCATCATATTCTTCATGATGTTGAAACTTGAAATTGATAAATGATATAAGAGTCTTTTTTATACATATGAAATATTGCCTAAGATATAATGTTCATGAAATTATCATCCTATAAATGCTTCATTTAGGTTCTTATCAAATCTGTCTGTGCTTGCAGATAACCACCATGCTTTGGCAGTTGCCAGTTTATGGGCTCCAGTCATTGCAGTAAGTTGGAAAGCCTCCATATTTGTGTGTGACTGTGTGCGCAGGTGTACATGTGTATGTATGTGTCTCTACGGAAAATTAAAGCTAAAAATATTGGATTAATGTAAACATTTGGCTTAAGTGTGTTTGGTTTATGTTGGATTGATGAAAAATACGCACGTCTTTATGGAAAATTATAGCTAAATATATTGGATTAATGTAACATTTAGCTCAAAAGGTATTTGGTTCATGTTGAATTGTTGAAAAATAGATCCTCAACAAGTTAATGATTCATCATGTGAGCAAACTTTTTTAATTTGATAAGACATATTGGTTTTTTACTTCAGGTATCTAATTTTTAAGTCCTTTTTCTTTTTTCTCCTTTTGAAAAGGAAGGGTGGGTGGGGTGGGGGAGTCTGTTGTGTTTGCTGATTTTAGTTGACTTTTGGTATCTCTTGTTTGTAGACATGGATTCTTATGTATTGCTGACAATATATTGATTTTGTTGCAGATCTAAAAATTGTATTGTACTTTTAGAAACACTAATCCAATTTTATGTTGGTGGGTTATAGCCACAAAACTTATTTTGATGGCTTAATACTGATAGTGGTCTCATCTAGGATTTTTGGTTTTGTGAAACAGACTTTTAAAGAACATATCAGTTGGTAACTTGGTTATGTCTATGTTGTGGCCTTTTTCATATGGTGTTTGCCTTCAATACCTTCCTTTGAAGAATGTTGTTCCCATCTGTATGTTCTTCCTCCTTATGCTGCAGATCTATTTGTTAGATATCTATATCTTTTACACACTCATGTCGGCTGTTTATGGCTTCTTGCTTGGGGCAAGAGATCGTCTCGGGGAGGTACGTGTTTATTTCTGCCTCATGTGACATTGGAGCTTGTTCCTTCTTTTTTCCCTCCTTGTAAACACAGCAAATGTTTTATTCATTAGTTTGTATTTCCTTCCAATGTTCATAGGTTTCTTTTTGCGGTACTTTCTGATCACGTCTTTCAACTAGTTTTGTGTTTACTTTGATAGTTTCTGTATTTTTTTTTTTTTCAAAGTTTCACATTTGAGAATTGATTTACAGATTAGATCTGTGGAAGCTGTTCATGCACTTTTTGAGAAGTTTCCTCGGGCTTTTATGGACACTCTTCATGTTCGTCTTCCTGATAGGTGGATCACTTATTATTATTGTCATTATTTACTACAATCTCACTCAATTTTGGAATCTTAATATTTCCTTTTTACTCTGCATCTGAATACATTATCTCTTCTGCAGGACCTCCCACCCTTCGTCTGGTCAGGTTGGTCATTTACAGAATTAATTTTCATATTATCAAGTTCTGAATTGATTTCCAGTGAGACAGCTAATTTTTTCTTCAATTTTGCTGGCACTTCTGCTGCTTTGTGTTCCTTTTTACCATTTAATTCAAGTGGCTATATTAGTATTATAAACAGTTCCCTTTTTTTTTCGCTCATTTTGTTTATGGGTTAGTTTTCATAGGGTTTTCTAGAATGTTGAAAAAATTATTCCGGTAACATAGTGAGCTTTTTCTCTGAAGGCTGTGGAGGAGAAAAAGTTTGATGCTGCCCGTTTCTCTCCCTTTTGGAATGAAATTATTAAAAATCTTAGGGAAGAGGATTACATAACTAACCTGTAAGTGCTAGAAATTTTCTCAAATTGTTGTTGAGAAAATATCTATTTTTGTTGTTTTTCTTGCATATCTTGATGTGCTGAGATATTCTTGCTCTGTTTCCATTGTTCTGAACTCATTTTCCTATTTGGATATTCCAGAGAAATGGAGTTGCTTCTGATGCCAAAAAATTCAGGGAGTCTTCCACTTGTGCAGTGGCCGCTTTTTCTTCTTGCCAGCAAGGTTCTTTTGCCTTCTATAGACACCGTACTTCTTATTAAATAGTTTTAGTTGTGTAAAAAATGAGCCATAAGTTGTTATTGATTCTGCCTTTAATTTATTGAAATTTCTTTTTTCAATGATTTGTGTAGATATTTTATGCAAAAGATATTGCTGTAGAGAGTAGAGATTCACAAGATGAGCTCTGGGAAAGGATTTCAAGAGATGAGTATATGAAGTATGCGGTTGAGGAGTTTTGCCACACCCTAAAATTTATCCTAACTGAAACTTTGGAAGCTGAAGGAAGGATGTGGTGAGTAATTAAGGTATTGGATGCTGTAAAAATCTAATGTGGACACAATATAAAAATTATGTTGATTATTGCTTACTATTTCAGGGTTGAAAGGATATATGACGACATTAATGTCAGTGTGGAGAAGAGGAGTATTCATGTTGATTTCCAGCTAACGAAGTTGCCGCTTGTTATTTCACGAGTAACTGCACTCATGGGAGTTCTGGTTCGTTTACTACTTCCTTTTTTTTTCTTTTTTCCCCCATCTTACTTCTGTATTAGATAAATTGAATAAAATTGTTGTCTACCTATTTAAGTTGCTTTCATTTCTTCTAAGCACCAAAGAAGAAAAGATCTGCTTTTAGAGTTACTTCCTCTCTCCATTTGTTTTGGTGTCTTTGTTGTTATAGCTGTCATCCCCTGTTTCTTGATGGTGGATCTCTTTTGTTGATGCTTTTGGGCAGTTGCTTGCAAGTACATAAAGTTTTACATGTTAATGGTTGAAACTTTAAGATAGCTAGCAGGGTCACATGAACGTTGTTGGAATGTATGCATTCATTACCTATTTCAGCATTGTAAAAGGGGTGGATTTGTATTGTTTTTATGTACGAGATCTTTTTGTGTTTGTGTTGGCTTCTTCCTTTCATCTTTTTATATTATAAATGGGAATAACTCTTACTCTCCCTTTCCCCTCTTCCAACTCCAGAAATACTTGCCGAAGCTACTTGATTAAGCTGTGGAAACATATTTACTACTATAAGATTTCTTGTTTCCTGGTGATTAACCTGTGAATTTCAGAATATATGATATATTTAGTTGTTATGCTTCCAATCATTTGATTTGGAAGTGGCTTAAGTTGTGTGAGCATCTTAGTTGCATTTGGAAAATAACTAACTGTCCTTTTAACTCTTTTTTCTGTCCTTCATGGTATACTTCGGTTCTTATATTAATGGTTTTGAGATTCTCTGTATTCAGAAAGAGGCTGAAACGCCAGTGCTGCAAAAGGGAGCAGTTCAAGCTGTTCAAGATCTCTATGATGTTGTCCGACATGACATCCTTTCTATTAATATGAGGTTTGATAAGCCTCAGTCTTTTTTTTTCCCTTGTTTTTGGTCCTTTATTCTTGGGAAATATGTACATTTGTCATGTATTCTCCAGGGAAAACTATGAGACGTGGAATTTGTTATCAAAAGCGAGGACAGAAGGTCGTTTGTTTTCGAAGTTGAAGTGGCCCAAAGATGCTGAGCTGGTCTGTTCGGACTTCACTCCTTGTCCTTGTTTAAGCTTTTGCTGTTACATTCTGCATTCTATTCTATAGAAGATTCTGTAACTTTGATTCATTTACAGAAAGCACAAGTTAAAAGGTTGCATTCCCTATTAACGATCAAAGATTCCGCATCCAATATACCCAGAAATCTTGAGGCCAGGCGGAGGCTGGAGTTCTTCACAAATTCCCTTTTCATGGATATGCCTCCTGCAAAGCCTGCCCGTGAGATGTTGTCCTTCTGGTATACCTCTATTCTTCATGCATCCATTTTGTATTTATGCATTTGATCGATTTACCTTCATGTTTAAAAATGCAGCGTGTTCACTCCATACTATTCCGAGATTGTACTTTATAGTATGGATGAGCTTTTAAAGAAAAATGAGGATGGAATATCGATTTTGTTCTACCTTCAGAAAATATATCCAGGTATCTACTTCGTTATGTTAATGTACTTTTATGTGTCTTTGATATTTCACTTTGGTTTATATTTCTCTTTGGTATGTACCCTGTGCACAATATTTTGTTAGTTGCCATTACTTGGCTTCAAAGATATTTAAGGGTTTTTTAAGTTCGCCTGATTGGTTTTTATTTAATCATTTCTAATCTATCAAAATGTTAGTGAAGACCTTAAGACCTAGTCAGCTGTCACTGCTACGTAAGCTATCAGGTTTTACTACTATTGCTGTTAGATATTGCTGAACCTTAATTCTGAACCCTCTCAGCAGCCCTCTCTTTTTTACCCCTGGGTTTTGGATTTTGTCTGTGGCTATTATACTCTGTAGCTTCATTGGGGAGGTCATCATTTCTTCATATAGGAATGTAGCGATAGTTGAAAATGATGATTATATTTGACTGTTTTATATGTTTGTATATTGCATCTATAAATTGTTCAAAGTTGTCGATATGCAAATTTGATGATGGGTTGAATTTATTTTTGCCTCTAAAAATGAACTTGATTTCAAGTGTTTTTCTCTTTTGGATGGAGAGGGGGATGGGTGGGATGCAGTCCTGTATGCTGATTGTAGTGTAAAACAGCTGTGTTTCTGCTCCCTAGCTGGGTTCCATGTGAGGTGATTCGGTTTCCTGTGCTTGTGTCTCCCACAACTTAGTAACAAAATTGTTGTTGTTCTGTGAAGTGGGCCATGTTATGATTGTCCCCTCTTTCTCCTTTTTTTTTAAAAAAATTTTTATTTTACGTTTTTTTAGTATCTTTTGAACTTTATTATTCTTAGAGATCTTTTTAGATTAATTGCAATGTTACTATGTGCCACACAGCTGGCTCAACCCAACATGGAAGTTGTGGTGGGTCATGTTATGTAGAACACAAACCTGGCTGATTTGTGCTGTGTCCTGGGCTAGTTAGTGCAGTTTACGCTAGCTAAATCTTGATTATTGCTTGCTCGTCTTGTCTGTTAACTTAGCCTAGGATGCTGAATTTTCATTGCCCTATAAATTTGTTCATTATTCTATATTTTGGCAGTATCATTATCTATATTTTTGATGCAGATGAGTGGAAGAACTTCCTTTCTCGAATTGGCCGTGATGAAAATTCGCAAGACACTGAACTTTTTGATAGTCCTAGTGATATCCTTGAACTTCGATTTTGGGCCTCATATCGCGCACAGACATTAGCCAGAACAGGTAGTTGTTCATTCTTCTCTATTTTTCTTAAGCTTATTCTTAATTTGAAATTTTGGCCATTTTTCATTCATCATACTATTTAACAAAAACTTTTCTATTTAGTATGCAGAATTAAGCGAGATCACTTTGGTATTAAATGCATCTAAGTTTTATTAGATATTTTTCAGCTGTGTTATCGAGTCTTTTGTATTTTAATTTAATCTGATATGGAGCCACGAGCTGTGATGTTCTTGTAAATAGATGTTGTGTTTCTGTTTTGTTATGCTTCTAAACTGCAGATTTTCTTTGGATGTTTTAAGGAGTGGTGGTTATTGTGGGAAGCAGCATTTTAATTTAGAATATTTTCATAGATATATCAAGCATTGGCCTAAGATCAGGATAAGCCCTGTTTTCAGAATTAGCCTCTAATACCCTGCCGTCTGTTAGATTTAATGATAAAACCCATTACAGTATACATGTATACAAGTTTGTGTATCTATTTTAAAAATAATTCTTCATTCTCTTTTTGTTCTTTCTTCCTTCTTTTTTGCCTTTTACTTAACTGCCAGCAAGGGCCGGCACTTAGATGAAAATCAGGGGCCACAACTCAGCCACTTGAGGAAGCATGCAAAATTTCATGTCAGTTAGTAATACCAGATTTTGCAACGAACACGTCATGAGTGGCTTTTCAAATGGGTAATGATGTTGGGGTTTTGTTTGTGACTTTTGGTTAAATGGGGATCGATGGTTGGGTTTATGTTTTACACTGAAAGTCAGAGGATTATTTGATTTGGTTTTCGAGGAGTTTATTTTTCCTGGTTTGCTTGATTTTGGATAATGAATTGTGTTTCGGGGAGATTTGTAATTTGAAAATTATGTGTATAGGTAGCAATTGCTTCTTTATGGCAAACAACTTCTGCAATACATGAAATTGAGATATTCCTCTGGGCTTTTTTGTAGCATGCTTTGCCACTTAACCTGAACACCTAGACAGTGCTTCATCTTGACGAATCTGTTGACACTGTGTCAGAATTTGACTGACCAAGTAGTTTAACCTACATAAGAAGTTTGAATTAATCAAAGAAATGGTTGCTGTTTTCTCTGCTGTTTTCTGTTTTTATCGAGATGAAATTTGAGCTAATTGCGTGTCAGAAAGATGGGGAACAAAAAATCTTCCATGCTTACCATGTTTTATGATTTTTTAAGATATAACGATTTTGAAAAAGGAGACGAGGCACAGGTTTTTGTTTTTGTCTGCAATGTAAGAAAGTGTTGAGGATGTGGGATAAGAAATCTAGGTTTTTGTTTTTAGACTTTTCTCAGGGTTACATTTCTAAAGATGATATCATTTAGCTTCTAATATCAGTATGCTTATTTTTATATCAATGTTTATATTTTTTGGCCCTCTATACTTGTTGGTGCAGTTCGGGGGATGATGTATTATAGAAAAGCTCTTATGCTTCAGGCCTATTTAGAAAGAATGACCTCTGGAGGTTAGTGCATTCTAGCATATTTTGTTATTGTTTCTTTCAATGTCAATCATCTCATTTTCTGTCACTATCAGATACGGAAGCCGCGCTTTCCAGTCTTGATGCATCTGATACTCAAGGTTTTGAGTTGTCTCGTGAAGCTCGGGCTCATGCAGATCTTAAGTTTACATATGTTGTTACAAGTCAAATTTACGGAAAACAGAAAGAGGACCAAAAACCTGAGGCTGCTGATATTGCACTGCTGATGCAAAGGTGAGTTGTTGGATTGGTTTCTGTTGATCCCCATCTGCAATCTTGGATAGCTAATTACTGATTCTGTGGTATGGAATGGATGAAATTTCTGAACATGTTTCCATTACCAACAGCAGTCCTCTTGTTTTCACTTATCATTTCTTTTCCAATTTTAAATCTTTCTAGTTTCAATATTATTAGGTGCTGATAATTCTTTTTTTCTATTTTTTGTTATTTTACTGAAATTAATCTCTCCTTTTGACTCTGTTGTTAGAAATGAAGCTCTTCGCGTTGCTTTCATTGATGATGTTGAAACACTGAAGGATGGTAAAGTGCATAGGGAATTCTACTCAAAGCTTGTAAAGGGCGATATCAATGGGAAAGATAAGGTTGGCTTACCCAGAAATTATTCCTTTAATAATTATGCTCATTTAGCCCATTTCTGGTTTCATAAAGCTACTACTTTGTTAAGGTTTCTTCTATTCATTTGATGATTATTTGCTGAACACCAGTGACTAATTATTATGGTATTTTTTGTTGTTTTCCATGTCTCCTTTCTTTGCCTCTTCTATATGTTTTGGGAATGGAAACCCATTAGATAATTTTTTCAATAAAGTATCTGAGTGACATGTTTAATCATGTAAACTCCTTGTTTCTGTTTATAAGTTTGTTTTGTGAGACTGACACATAGGTAATGGTGTGATACAAGTGCCTATGAACATGTTAATGGTAGATCTTGTACGTGACGCTCGTTTTGTTAATTGAACACAAGTGTTACTCCTAGCCAAAGAAGAAGAGGGAGTTCATAGAATACAACAACCTATGTTCCAACATAATGAAAATGAATAGAATCTGGTAGTAGTGAATTTTGTACTTGTTGGATTTCATAGTTCCTTGACATTATGCCCTCTTTTTATGTAAATGATGTTTCTGGTACCTCAATTCCTAGTTGAATAGTGAGGACAAGCCGTTTTGAAGTCCAATGAAGATTTTTGGCTTCATAAGATATCATTGAAGTGCTAAGAATTGGTGAGCATAAAATTTGCAGATTATTAGGTTTTCCAATGCATTTATTGGGAGGTAGACCAATTTGGAAAATTCTTAAATGCCGTTGAAATGTGTTTCTTTGTTCTGTTTGTTAGATTGAAGTTTCTGTTATCTGTACTGTCTGAAGGACTGGTTATACGATCAGATTAAAATGGCCGCATCGCATTAGTTTATATTCTAAGTCATAGGATCTTATTTCTTACTTAGTTGGATACATTTGTTAAGGATAAGTTTTGCGTTACATCTTTGTTATACCTTTCTAGACACACATAAATCTCTGGGATGGTGGACTTGTCTTCTCGACAATGTATTTTGCCTCTTGTTCATAAATATTGTCAGCTGTATGCTCCGATAAACATTTCTTCTATCAAACTGACCAAACTTACTGTTTTCTTTAAGCTAACTTTCTGCCTTGGGGATTTCTAATTGATTTCAAATTTTCTAATACCTAAATCTTTTTTGGTCTTGGAGGAAATCTACTCCATAAAATTGCCTGGAAATCCAAAACTTGGTGAAGGGAAACCAGAGAACCAAAACCATGCAGTAATATTTACACGAGGAAATGCCATTCAAACAATTGACATGAATCAGGTTAATATTTTTTTTTAAGGCATTTACTTTATTGCTATGACTTGTAAAGTTTTCTGGCTATTAGAACTCTGATCTTTGGGTCTTGGCCTTCATGTTAATTCGGTAAATTGCTGGCTGCTGAGCCAACAGGGTAATATTAGTTTGTTATGAGTCAGTTTAGCTTCTGGAAATTTACTCACTATGTGTATTATACATTTAGTAGGCATGCCTATAAAAGATGTCGTGTGAGCTGCTGAATGTCTTGTATTTGTAACTGTTAAGTCAACACAGATCTGTTTTGGTTGATGTCATTACAGACATATTACAGTCACATGATTTTCACTCTGGTTCCATTTTTGGCATTCTGGTCTTTAGGCTCAAAGAAGGATTCTGTAGAGACTTTTAATTTAATGATCTGCTTGTATGATATCATACTGGCCTAGTTTATTGTTCCCTGTTCCTTCACCACACCTTTTTCATCCTCTGCATTGATTGGTGAATTGTAGTAATAAACATAGGCATAATGATCTTTATATGAATACATATATTTACCTTTTAAAGAATGTCTCTCATTCTTTCCAAATTTTTGACACCTTTTTGCCCTATGATGCTTATCCTACGGGATACTCTTAACAGATGGGCTGTTCACTTGCTGTACCTGCTATTATGCCCTGCCTTTTATTTTTTAATTGTCCCTCACAGTTGAACATTTATACACTTCAATGATTTTCATTCTAAAGTTTTTAGGGATTGATCTTGTCCAAATGAGATTTTGGTTTTATAATATCAGTTTGTAAAATTTGAGGTATTTTTCTGGCTGCCTGGGGCTTTCGTCTCTCCTTTTTATTTCACTTAAGTCTGCTGTGCTCATTCTGAGATTTTTGGTTTTCTGTTCTTATATTTCAGGACAATTACTTTGAGGAAGCCTTGAAGATGAGAAATCTTCTTGAAGAATTTCATGCTGATCATGGTATACGTCCTCCTACCATTCTTGGTGTCAGGGAACATGTTTTCACTGGAAGGTTTGTTTGCACTAAAGAGCTCTCAATGTTCCTCGCTACTGATTTTTGTTATCTTCACTTATGTAGTTATGCTTAATGATGTGCAGTGTCTCTTCTTTAGCTTATTTTATGTCCAACCAAGAGACCAGTTTTGTTACTCTTGGTCAGCGTGTTTTGGCAAATCCGCTGAAGTAAGTCCATTTAGCAATGTGAAGTTGCTTGATTAGCTTACAAGAAACTTAAAAGTTTGTCCAATTGAAGCTGATGTATCTTTGGTGTTCAGGTGCCGTATGCATTATGGTCATCCGGATGTCTTTGATAGAGTTTTCCATATAACACGTGGCGGTATCAGCAAAGCCTCTCGTGTTATCAACATTAGCGAAGATATCTACGCTGGTATGTCTGTGAACTTGATATGAGATGTTTATTATGTATTTGGTTCATTCGTTTGTCAATTTGTTGAGCACAATTTTCTGTATTGACCATTTCACACAACTTGCTCAACATTCATTAGGAAATTATTGACTAGAATGGAGAGATGTATCAATGAGATTTCTTTATTTTTTGACACTCTAAACACCTTCTGTTGATTTAGTTTACCACCCAAATGGATAGAGCATGACTCCATAACTTTCCCACTTTACAAAAGTTTCCATGACTTAAATCATTTCTTACCATGAGTACCTAGCTAATCTTTTGAGTTTTGCTTGTTTAGTATGTCTTCAAAGTTTGTTGCATTAAAAAATAATGCAGACTTTTAAGCATGCTTTGTTGCTTAAGTTGCCAGTTTATATAAGTTTAAATTTGGAGTTATTAATGCTCCTGCGAACTTCATTTTTCACTCAGAGATATTTTGACTGAATTCTGAAGAATATTTGAATACATAAGCCGGAAAGATATGCTTGTTTTCCTTAACGGTCCTCCCCTTTCTTCCCTTCACCCCCAAAACAGGGAAAAAAAAAATCTGAATATCCTTGTTATGTGTTTTGCTTTTACAATCAGAAACATCAACCTATATTGTGATACATTGGTCCTTAATATTATCAATAATGATTAGGATCTCAACAATTGAGTCATCTTGAGTCCCAATTGCTGTGTGGCATTCATCTATTGGATATTGAATTTCATAACTGATAAAATTAATATTCTAGTATCTGCTAGATAAATGGCACATCAGTCAGGACTCAAGTTGAGACTCAATTGTTGGGTCCCGAGCATTACTCTAATATTATTGTTATTTGTATTTTGAATGTTAAAAATAATTATATCAACTGTCAGGCATGATGTTGACGGCTTGTGATAGATAAGTGTTCGATGAAGAGGGGACAATCAGAATATTGTCTGTATATACAGTTGACAATGACTTGAATGGATTATAAAAACATACTAAGCACTGTTTAGAAAAGTAAAAGATAGAAAATCCATGTTAATCATTGACATTTACACACATTCATATTTTTCCAGTACTCTAGAACAAACAAATTTAACAGTCTCTTAGTATTGCTTTATAACACAGTAGGAACCTCAAATAGCCAAGAAACATATTCA
Source organism: Citrus x clementina (assembly GCF_000493195.1). Lineage (NCBI taxonomy): Eukaryota > Viridiplantae > Streptophyta > Magnoliopsida > Sapindales > Rutaceae > Citrus > Citrus x clementina. Next base: position 5,023,922 of record NW_006262688.1, on the reverse strand, counting down.
TTCCTCTTATTATATGTTTTCTGTATGATCACTCCCAGTTTATGTAAACAGTGTACAGTTCTTTTCTGTTCCTTTCTAGTTCTTATGAGTAGTCTATTTTAAGTTGAAGAACTTTTTCAAGGGAGAAGTTGGCACATGTGCATTTCTCATCTTTTGCACGCATGTATTATACTGTTGTTTTCTGAACTGACTTGTGTTATCGTTTAATTCTAACTGTCTTGAGTAAATCTTCAGGTTTCAATACAACTCTGCGACAAGGCAATGTTACTCATCATGAGTATATTCAGGTACTCATACTCATTCTCTCTTTCTTTTACGCTTACTGGATGTCAATAATCTAATTTAATTCACAGGTCGGCAAAGGGCGGGATGTTGGGTTAAATCAGATTGCTGTATTTGAAGGGAAGGTCGCTGGTGGTAATGGTGAACAAGTTCTCAGTCGGGATGTTTACAGGCTGGGTCAGCTCTTTGATTTCTTCCGAATGATGTCGTTTTACTTTACGACTGTTGGATACTATTTTTGTACAATGGTAAAGCAACTGCAAATATACATCTACTGGCTAAGACCATTCTAAGTTGTGGGTTAAGAACTACTGGTGGGATGGGCTCGAGTAGTTGGATATAACTAGAGAAGAGAAATTGTAACATTTTACTTTAGACGGAATTACATTTACTTAAACCGTATGTTTTGGATAGACTTTCAGTCCCTCACTGCATTTTCCATTTTTTAATATAATATTTTACTTCGGATGTGCACATGTTAAATGTAATTTGCATGCATGCTTCCCTTGTTTAAATGGATTGTTGTATGGAAGTCTAGTTCTCAGTCAGATAGTCTCCCTTTTTCTAAAATCTTCTAGTTCTCTCTTTTTCTAAAATAGATTTAGGCTGCTTATGGATTTACATGCAAATGTCAGCATTGCTTACTTGATGCAGGAAGCTGCATGATGCTGTTTTGATATGGAACATTCTTCTTAATATATAAACAATTGTTTTTCCCTTTCTGCTTGTGCAGTTGACTGTGCTGACTGTGTACGCTTTCCTCTATGGGAAGACCTATTTGGTAAGACAATTCTCTATTCTCAAATATGCTAACTTATCGTCCCTGTACTGTTGTGAATTTAGTAATTTTAATTTTCTCACCAAGTAATTAATATTCTTAATATCTAATACTTTGTTGACACTTTAATGGCATGCCAATTACATCTAATTTACATGAAATTGTTGTCCACAAACTCTGTTTACAGTTATAAGTCTCCTTCTAAGCATATGAAAACATTAATAGTGATTATACACCTTTTTGCATTGCTTCCTTTTACTTGACAGTATGTTATGACGTGACAAGACAAGCTACTTCACGTTTTTTTCATTTTCCCCAAGCCTGTTCGTAAATAGTAGCTCTTTCTGTGCGCTGTGATCAGGGCGCTGACATGATTTTTGTATCAGGCATTATCCGGTGTTGGTGAAGAACTCCAAGTGAGAGCTCAAGTTACAGAGAACACTGCCCTGACTGCTGCTCTGAATACCCAGTTTCTTTTTCAAATTGGAATTTTCACCGCTGTGCCCATGGTTTTGGGCTTCATCTTGGAACAGGGTTTTTTGGCAGTAAGCTTCTGTTACATATTCATATGGAAATATTTCGACTTCATTATTGCTCATTTAAGTTCTATTTGTTGATGCTTGGTGTGGAGGATTATCCTTTATACCATTCATATATCCAAATGTAACCTTTCATATTATATCTTGTTGTATAATACATTTATATTGAGGGTTATCTTCTAAGCCATTTGGTGAGTTGAGTAATGGAAATATAAGTAAACGGTTCATGATATGCCAACTTTGAAAACTTTGTTGTCATATATATTTCCTATGTACCTGCACAAGCAGATGAAAATTCTATAATTATGAAAAATGGAATTTTACATTAGAACTGCATGATATTTGTTCAGAGATGAATAGTGAGGAACTGTAGTTCCCAACTTGTTCTTTCCGAAAGTATTTATTGAGATCACTTAATGTTCCTGCTCCGCAATTCTGGCTGCAGGCTGTTGTCAATTTCATTACAATGCAGCTTCAGCTTTGCTCTGTCTTCTTTACATTCTCTCTTGGCACAAGAACACATTATTTCGGTCGGACCATTCTTCATGGTGGTGCAAGGGTAAGTGCTTTTCCTCATCCTGCTTAGCTACGTTTTGCTTTATCTGAACATAATAAACCATATTTCTTTTTCAGTATCAAGCTACTGGCCGGGGGTTTGTGGTCCGCCATATTAAATTTTCTGAGAATTACAGGCTGTACTCTCGCAGTCACTTTGTTAAAGGGTCTCTCTCTCTCTCTCTGTCTCTCTCAGCCTCTTTCTTGTTTAGAGATCTCTTCTTCTCAATTGGAAATATTATTCTAATTTAACTACTTTGTCTTTCAGATTAGAAGTTGTGCTGTTGTTGATTGTATACATAGCATATGGGTATAATGAGGGCGGTACCTTAGGCTATATTCTTCTCTCAATCAGCAGTTGGTTTATGGCTCTCTCTTGGCTGTTTGCTCCCTATTTGTTCAACCCATCTGGATTCGAGTGGCAAAAGTAAATACCACTTTTTCCCTCCTCTCACCTGGGATTCTACCCCGTTCTTGTTGAGTAATTCTGTATGTCATGATTATAGGGTAGTGGAGGACTTCAGAGATTGGACCAATTGGCTTTTTTACAGAGGTGGAATTGGAGTTAAGGGAGAGGAAAGCTGGGAAGCTTGGTGGGATGAAGAACTGGTATTACTTCTGTTCTCTGACAGCTTATCATGATGGGGTCCCTTGGTTGATTGATGATGTCATTTAACAACAATGTCAAACGAGAAGAAAGGGAGGAGAAAAGAGGCTTGTTTTTTCCTCTTTTTCCTATGTCCCTTTCTGCTTGTTATTGTTGGTATGAGAGCTAGCATTGCATGTTAGATATGTTTACCATAAGAGAAGAGTGCTTATTTCATATCCTTTCTACTTGGTGCTGCGAATGCTACTTCTAATCATTCGTGTCTGTCAGGGCTTATGCTTTCTGGGGCTTATTTCTTAGTGTTCTTCTATGTTGTGTTATATTAGAATTTATGTACTTCTATTTATGATGTTGTTCTTTTGTTTAATGTATATACAGTCACACATTCGGACATTTAGTGGGAGGATTGCAGAGACCATACTGAGCCTGAGATTTTTCATCTTTCAGTATGGCATTGTTTACAAGTTAAATATTCAGGGTTCAGATACATCACTGACGGTAAACACTCTATTCATAAATTTTTACTTATCTTTTCATCCTTCCTGAATGTGTTTTTGGGTGTAAAAGTGCCTGTGTTCTACTTGGTGATGATGTTATTTTCTGCTGTCATCTGTCTTACTTTGCTGTATCTATGTCGGGTCAGTAGTTTTGTGGGTGCGGGTGTTTGTGCTACAAGCTGTGTAATAATAAGCATAGCCCTCTTCCTCCCTTCCCCAGACTTCTCTTTTTCATTGTTCCACAAAATAAGTTGTCAATAAGACGGTGATAGCAGTTGCTTTAACGTGTTTGCATGTTTTACTAGGTCTACGGCCTGTCATGGGTTGTGTTTGCTGTGCTGATACTTCTTTTCAAGGTAAGTAGATGGTGTTGAAACCCGAAAGTTATTGGGTCTTGAATTTTCAAAATTCACTTCATTTGGCTTGTAACTTCTTCACATCTCGGCTTTAACAGGTATTCACCTTCAGCCAAAAGATATCAGTCAATTTCCAGCTCTTGTTGCGCTTTATCCAAGGTCTCTCCTTGTTGGTGGCACTTGCCGGTTTGTCGGTTGCAGTTGCTATCACAAAGTTGTCAATTCCAGATGTGTTTGCTTGCATCTTAGCATTTGTTCCAACTGGGTGGGGAATTCTTTGTGTAAGTTCTCGGCCTCAGTAATTTATTGCGATTTTTATTGACTACTACACAACTCATGCAAAAACTAAAAGCTCATGATGGATCCCTCTCTACGCCCCATTTTAACACTAAATTGTCTGGTTTCCAGATTGCTTCAGCTTGGAAGCCTTTGATGAAGAAGCTGGGACTATGGAAGTCCGTCCGTTCAATTGCCCGACTATACGACGCGGGGATGGGAATGCTCATCTTCATCCCCATCGCAATGTTTTCATGGTTCCCGTTCATATCCACGTTCCAAACCCGTCTCATGTTCAACCAAGCCTTCAGTCGTGGGCTCGAAATCTCTCTCATTCTTGCTGGAAACAACCCCAACACAGAAATGTGATGAGCACATTACATTTACATCCTTAGGCACCACTGTAAAAATGTGAGTTATTTCTAATTTCCTAGGACCGTTAAGGCGTAGTATGGAGTTTTTTTTCCCCCTTCCCAATTGAGTGATTAGTACATAACGCTGAATTATCATCATCGATTGTTATATATTCGAGGCTTAGTTTGGTTAAAGTTTTTAAAGTAATTCAATTAATTAATTTGAGAAATATTCTTTTTGTTCTTTCGAGGATGTTAACAAAATTGGAAAAGGAATCTCACCGATTGTGGCGTGGCATCTTGTGAAAGGTTGGCCTAGCTTTGGATTCCACTAGCTGGGAAACTTTTTAAAGGCATATATGCTCAAGTTCCTCGTTTTTTCCTCTTTTTAATATTCATGTAATGTGAGGCTGTGGGCAAACTGGAGCTTTCAACCTTTTTTATTTTTATTTTGGGGCAATAAACAAAAGTTTTTTTTAAAAAACAAATCAAGCGTTTGACAAAATGTTTCCAGGGAAATAATACACCATTCTGGTGAGCTTTTGGTGCGCTAATGAGCGTTTTCCTTGGATGCTGTTCTAATTGGTTATTGTCATTTCGTTTTATGTCGTATGACAATGTAAATGTCCAAATCGACGTCTTTAAATGGTGAATGGCAATAAATATTGGAAATGCTATTAAAGATTATCACGACCCATTCACATGGGTTCAATAAGGCTTGTCACATGAGTTAAACCTAAGCCACTCATTGAAAAATGGCAAAATTTTTGAAAATGTTGCGTCCTATGATCTTGAAGCTATGTTTCAGTTAGCCTTCAAAATCACAACTCACAAGGCGGATTTGTCCCAGATTGCGTAAATTTCTAGGGGAAACGCGCATGTTGATGATGTCCACCAATTTGGGCTTTTGAAAATATTCCCTCAATCGTGTAGTCATAATTTTTAGGTGAAAATATCATTGTGATGATATGGCCGGAACGTTTAATCTAAGTTCATGGGATTTGCTTTCTCTCCTAACCTAATTTTTCTTAATCTTTGTTTATAGATTTTAGTTCCTCTCCTAACTTATTTTTTCTTCATCTAAGTTTATGGAATTTGGTTCCTCTCCCAACCTAATTTTTCTTAATCTTTGTTGGAGATTTTGACACATGGCATTTAAGAAATTTTAAGGCCAAATTTTAATTTATTTACAATTTTCCTTATTTGACACCAAAAACATAATGTTTTTACTTTGAGTAATGATACAGCCACAAACTCTTGTACAAACTTATTTTGTACAAACTGACGTGGCATTAATTCATTAGTTGAATGAAAATATAAATTAATAAAAACAAATCATGTGGGCCAAGTGATATTTAATTCAACCAATCTTATCATGCCACATCAGTTTGTACAAAACTGATAGAAATTGCTAACTAAAAGAAGCCAGTTCCATGTGAGTATCTTCTTTCTCATCTTTTTTTTTTTTTTTTCAGGCAATAGTCTTACAAAAGAATAACAAAAAAGGCTTAAAAAAAACTAGGGTAATTTTTTCTCTTTCTTTAGTGATTTTTTTTTTTAATAATCATCTTGGGTATCGTAAATAAATATTAGAGTTAAATCGAATTTTAAGATCTTTCTCCCCTCTTTTCTTATAAATAAATTTTGAGAATCAGAAAACTAGGAAAAAGGATGCAAAGTTTTCAATTCAAAATGGTTAGATCGGCTTCTTTGCTATTAAAGGTACCGAGATCAAACAAAGAATGAAAAAGGAGAACCAAATTAAACTTTTAAAAAATAAGAATAAGGATCAGAATCTAACATTCTAACTAGCCAGAGTTTTCTTTTCTTCAAAGGTTGGCATGTCGATAATTTCATTGTTGTGGTTTTTTACTCAATTCAATTTCCACACGCCTGAAGAAGAAGTGCAGTTTTTATACGAGTTTGAGAAACGATAAACTTAGAAGCCAGAAAAGAAGTTTAAACTTCCATTAGTGTTCAATTTCAATTAACCTAAAAACGTTAGATATTGGTGTTTAAATAGGAAAAATTGTAAATAATTTAATCTTAGCCTTGCAATTTTCTGAATGCAAATTCAAATCTTTTTCAAAGATTAGGAAAAATTAAATTAGGAGAGCTGAATCAAGTTTATGACATGATAGTAAATTAAAATTGAAATGGTCACATCACGCTGTTATGATAATTTGATGGGTTGTTTCCAATAAAGATTTTCTTATTTTAAGGTAGCGTTTGTTTTTTTTTTTCAATTTAAATGAGTCTGAATTTTTTTAAAGTTTGAATGGATCTAATTACAAAAATATGAATGATATGTTTATTTTTCTTTTTAAAATATATGATATAAGTGGCATCTTGTTTATTTTCACAATAAAAAACATCTTAAATTTGGTTATTTGACATTTATATCCTTGTAAATTAATACAAAAAAGAGGATTAAATTTTATAGTTTAAGAAATAAATTATTTTATAAAGATATTCAGATAAAAGTCACAAAAGTTTACTTTTTCTATTCAGATGTAAATGTCTGAAAATCAGACATAAGTTCCAAAAATCAAACAAGTATATTTAAAAAAAATATCTAAAATTAATAAAATTTCAGACTTCATACATATAACAAACAATCTCTAAAACAACTTTATATCATAATTAAACTTTTTCGTCAACAAGACTTGAGTCTATCTAAATTCAAAAGATAAAAAAATATTTACCTTACTCCTTCGAATGGAAGTTCTTTGCAGGCCCATACTCCTAATTTAATTCCTCTTCTTTTCATCTTGTAACTTTATCCTTGACCATGTTTTATTCCTTAATCAATCCTCCTCGTGGACGGTTACCTAACTACAAAAGTCTCTCTCCATGAAGAAGGAATGAATTCTTTGAAGAAAGTGGAATAATTTGTTTGGGTTCATGCTGAATCTTTTGTCAAATTGTGCATCACCCAACGTGAACCTTCTTTATTCCTACACATGAGCAGATGTTTAAATCCTTTAATGTGCATTGTTTGTACATGAAAATAATTTTTATTTCAATTATGTTGAAATATATCTCTCTGCCTAAACGCATTCAAAACAAGAAACAACAATTTCATCAAGTTACTAAAATATGATTAGCTAAAAATTCATAATCTAATTACCCAAATTTTCAATCATAATATTATTATACTATGAATACCCAAAAAATAATTCATTAATTGATAAGGTTGAGGAGGGTTCAAGTCCTTTCGTTATTGTGAGAAATAGATAAAGAAAGATATAATGGCAAATGCTATGTTACAATTAATGTAACATACACACTCAACAACAACCACACAAATTATGTGGGTCCATCATTTGTGTGGTTGTTATTGAGTGTGTATGTTATATTAATTGTAATATAGGGGCTCCCGTATATAATTTGTAAAATTAATTTTTTTTTTGTACATACACATGAAATCAAAATTAGAAAATTACAATTTGTCTAATCAACGCAACAGAACCGACCTTCTTCCGAACCGACTCCAGCTCTCCACGTGTACCCTTTGTCCTACTCCTTCTCCAACACGTAAATAAAATCCCAACCGTCGATTCCCACTCCGCATCATCCAGCCGTCCATGTCGTTTCATCTCCACTATATAAAAACCCAACCATCCCGTAATTCGCAAACAAACAAACGAGTGAAAAAAGAAAAGAAAGAGAAAAAAAAATTCAGAGATTTCCTCAGATCTCAAATTGAACATTTTCGAGAATCGACGAAATCAAAATAAAAAAAAATTAAAATTAGGGTTAGAGTTTTTTGGGGAAAAAATTATGAACGATCAACAAACGCAGATGATGATCAATCAAGCTCCGATCATGAATCAGCCGCTGCCTCCGCCGCTTGCTCCGCCGCAGCAGGTAACTGATCAATCGTTGGAGAATCAACGAATTTATTACTATAACCCTAATAATAATTACGAATCTTATAAGTCAGTCAGTCAAAATTTTCAGGTGATGAGTCAACAGCCTCAGTTGCCGGTTCAATCTCAACCGTTGATGTTGAATCGTGGCTACGGCAACACCAACAAGCAACAGCCTTGGCCTCTTTTGCAGCAAAACCCTAGCAAAATCGGTAACTTTGGTCCTTCGAAACCGAGAAATAGTAGTAATAATAGTAATAATAATTGGAAGGGAAAAAAGATTACTGATAAGAGGAATAAACAGATGGGAATGGGTGCTGGTCAGGGTAGTGCTCAGGGGTACAATCCTCCAGCTTTGCATGAATTGCAGTCCCAAAACAGACAAAAGACCAGGAAATTTTACCCTAATAAGAAGAAGTTTAATAACAATAATAATAGGTTTGCACCTTATGCCCCTCGTAACACTACATCATTTATTATTAGGGCAAAAAAGTCTGGGGGAATTGCATCATTGGTATCTCCTTGCCCGGTAACGCCAGCAGTTCTGCCCACTCCAATATTTTCGCCATCAAGGGAGGTGTTGGGTGATATGGCGAAGGAGGAGTGGGGTGTTGATGGGTATGGTTCGATGAAGGGGTTGATTAGGTTGAGATCGGGCAATGAACATGAGGATGAAGATGATGACGAGGCGAATGGGTCGAGTGAGAGTGATGTGGAGGAGCATGTTGAAGTTGAGAGGAGACTGGATCATGATTTGAGTCGGTTTGAAATGATTTATCCGAACTATAACAGTGGTGTTGGTGGAGACTATAACAACGTTTTGGAGAATAGGGTAGATGATCAGGATAGTCATATTGCTCAATTGGAGGAAGAAAATTTGACACTTAAAGAGAGGTTGTTTTTGATGGAAAGGGAATTGGCTGATTTGAGGAGAAGGATGCAGTTCCTTGAGAGACAAAATGATCATCATCAACATCAAAGTTGTGTAGGTGTGGAGGATGCTAATGAGGGGATTGTGGAAAGTGGGTCAGAGAATGAGAGTGAAAATGGGTCTGCTGATGTCCGTGAAAATAAGGAAGAGAACAACAACGAAGATGTTTGTATGGAGGATACCCTACCAAATGAAGCAAAGAAAGAAGAAGTCATTGTTAGGAGTGAGCTGGTTAATGATGATAGTCTTGCAAAGGAGGATGACCGGAAAAAGATTGAAGATATGGATAATGAAATGGGTCTGAGAGATGAGTCCAGGGATGGACAGAGACAAACAGTGAAAGATTTTGAAGAAGATGGAGTCAATGTGGCTGCAGAAGAAAGAGTGCAAGGAGGAATGAGTAAGCATGGTGAAGAGCATTGATGGCAGGGACTAAGATGAATCTAAGTATGAACAGAAAGAAGTGACAGATTTTGAAGAAGACGGAGTCAACATGGCTGTTGAAGAAATGGGTGCAAGGAGGAAGAGTGAGCATAGAGAAGAGCATTGATGGCAGGGACTAAAGTGATTGTCCTGCCTTAAAGTAAGTCTCTTCTCTGGCTAGATATTAATTGGAACATTTTGTGCAGCTTATGGATATATGCGCTCTATGTAAATGTGCTTTAGTTTTCTATTTGTATTTTCTTTTGTTTTTGTTCTGTCTTACAGGGTAAGAGAGGAAGACTAGGATTGGTTCTCCATTCTTTACCCTTGTATGACTTAGGTAGTGAGTAGTCTCTAATTTCTTTGTTTCTTTTCTTTTTCAAGTTTTCTTTCTTAATCCTCTTTTTCCTAATAGGATAGACAAGTTTCTGTTGAAGGCGTATATCTGTATGTTCGCATCTCAATGAAGCCATTTGAATGTACAAGATAATTCAATGACCATTATGTACTGGGATTTCTTTTGTTTAATTCCAAAAAAACTTTAGTTCTTATTTACTTGGATTTATGGTTATGTATTTTTTTCAGCTCCTGTTTCTTCTTTCTACTATGCTATCCTCTTTTCTACATATGTTTCTGATAACACGTAGTGCTTCTGCGCTATAATTTGTTCGTCTCCTATCTATTAATTTATGCCCCTTAATTTTGTTTGTGGTAGTTGCATGAAGGAAATTGGTAACCAGTAAGTTTTAATCAGTTCAACTGTAATACTTTTATTATTCTATGGAGAGTGGTTTTCCTGATTTTGGTCGTACATGTAGATCTGGATATGAAACAAGTTGGGAGTGTATCGTGTATTTCAAATTGTTGGTTGATTGGTTGCTCTGCCACTTTGCTGGCTGGTAAACTTCTGATTCTGGTGGAGGTGGTTTGCTATTATTCTTATATTTTTAGATGAGACTAATTATCTGGATTTTGTCTCTGGAATCTTGAGATTAAGGGAGAATTTGAATTGTTGAAATTCAGAATGTTGGACTGGGGTCAGCTCTAGATTTTTCTCATGTTTTGTTGTCTCTTTATCCTTGTCCTTTGATATTCAGCTAATTAAGTAGATGAAGCAGGAGTGTTTGACCCCTTCTGTCAGGAAAAAGCCAGGAACATAAGGAAGTGGGTAATCTCGGCGATGGTTCATTCCTTCTGCTTAGCTTATCAGTTCTTTGAGTTTGTTTTGGATTTGTTTGTCTACAATACCTCCGTAGATTCTCCGTATCTATTTAATTGAAAAAATGAGATGATTCTTTCTTTCTTTCTTTCTTTTTTTTTAACAAATGCTTTATCTTCAGCTTTAAAGATTCGGCTATGTTGATAAGAAAAGACTTACCTTTGAAGCATGTCACTATCAAAGCTTTCTGGCATTGTCAATCCAGTTTTGCACGTCCCGTGATTCTTGTTATTTTAATTTGTATCTTGACGCCTGATGTGTACTTGCAACCCAGTCCAGCTTTGAGATTTGCTCAAGTGACTTCATGCAGGTTGAGTGTTTGTCTGTCTGCATGATTTAGTTGGAATGAGTCTGTTGCTCCGCTATTGTGCTTATGGGATTAATGAATAAGAGACTTATAAGAGTTGTTTTCTTGTTTGAATGTCTTTCTTCATGCTGGTTGAAATTGAAACTTCAGGCTCATATAATATTTTTCTTGTCTTAATGCCTGAGCCTGAGCCTGAGTCGTAGAAAGGTTTACCAGAACCTTGGAGTTGCTGATGGATGGGGGAAGATGTCATGCTTGATTGGAGCTGATGGTTCAGTTATTTGCCAAGTTTGGGAGTTGCAAAAACTTGAAATGAAAAACTCTAGTGTCAACTGGAGATCTCGCACATCAGCAACCTAGCAAACTTTGTTGGCAAGATGAAAAGCTTTTCAGCTTTATGCTACAAGATTGAGGTAGGTAGTTAATGTGTTGATGATGATTGATCAAGCTATTATGTGATTGCACTCGTTACAAATGATAATAGATGGCTTGCTCTTTTCCTCCATAAAACAGGTTCTAGGAACAGAAATGCACATTGACCTCTACTTTGTGCAATTATCAGCTGACTTTTCTTCTTCTTCTTCTTCTTCTTATTATTAGTATATGGCTGGTAAGATTCTGTCTTGTCTCTGTGACAAGTTATGCATATACTAATTATCAGCCATATACTAATAATAAGAGTCGTTTGTTATGCATTGGCGCAAGTGTGGTGCAGGGAAAATGTGTTTGGGCCAGTTGCTTGGTATTTGTAAGAGAGATGTGATATCCTGTGGATTAATGGTGAAAGGTCTCTATTGGCCAGTGCGTTTTTGCCTGGCGTGGTAGTCTGTTAACACTTTTTGATGCAGAGTCATTTTGAATATCAGCAATGGTTTCTCAGTGTTTTCCCGGCTGGGCTCAAGGTTAATGCTTGATTGGAGGAGTAAAGTTTGCTGGAATGGTCGGTGCGGACATGTTGAAGCTAATGAGATCAATCTTTGAATTTGACGGCGTCACGAATTGTTTATATTATCGACTTGTCTTTTCTTTTTTTTTTTACCCCCATCTTCTCTTTCAACAGTTTTATTAGTGTTACACAATATGTTTCAAATTTTAAGTGCCTGGCTGAAAGTGGGGGTCACAATTTTGAACTTGCTATCATATAATTAATGAGGAAAATGTTCTGCACAAGAATGTTCAAGTGGATATTCGTTTTCAGAAAGCGATTCCTCCATTTCACTTTTGGTTGGATCCGTCCGTGCGTAGGTGCACAAACAGGATGTTGTTGTACCCTCTACTAATTCTCATCTTGTCATCGCTATACCTGCAACATTCATTCGTATATCGAACCATCGAGCATACAGCAGGCCACATATTAGTTGGCAATGCATGAAATAATCGTTATGCAGAAGATTAAAGGGAAAGCGTGTAGGATCTTACAGTAGCTGAAGGTTGATCTTGGTTTCCATTTTTATGGGATATCCAAATCCGCCGCATATGATGGCTGCATCATCCATTGTCACATTGTACGTGTTGGTGCTTGATTTCCTGTCAATGGTTCACACAATTGACATATTTCACTTTATTATTATGAGAATAAATCCTACTACTTCCGGTCCTGGGGTTTCCGCGTTTGCAAACAAAAACCTAGGACATATCGCTCAAATCATTGGTCCGGTACTGGATGTAGCCTTTCCCCCCGGCAAGATGCCTAATATTTACAATGCTCTGGTAGTTAAGGGTAAGATAATATTAGTTCCTCTTGCAAGGTTGTTGGAGGTTGTTAAAAATACCCAGTGATGGATAATAACGTGATAACCAAGTTAACTTGAAATGTTATACTTAGGGTAGGAAAGTTGCAGAACAATTGGATAACATGTATGCATGGTTTTTGTAACTCCAGTTGTACCCTAGAATAGTTTTCAAGCTGGTAATCACTATAGTGAGACAATTATTTGGTCAGTGCTAGATAGCTGGGGAACTTACGCATATGTGCCAGTCATTGAGAATTTGAACCCAAGTAAGATGTCAACCTCAAACTTCATTTGACCATTCTTCTTGACGATCTAAAAGATCAAAAGAATGAAAAGAAGGATTATTTGACTTGGTAAAGGAGGGACTTGTAATTATTTGTACACTTGCCTGCTTGCCCATAAGACCATTGCCAGCATTCTCTATCCAGCTATCAGTCTCCATCTGCAGCATACAATGTTGTTTAATGTTCAGTGGTTATTCATTTTTGTTTCCATTTTTTTTTCTTTTTATCATGTCACTACAATCTGTTTCAAATTGGAACGCTCTTAATCGGCTAGTAACATGTAAATAAATTATCTACGACCTGTGAACTCCATAGCATCTGCCATTCTCCTTCTAAGAGTTCTCGTTCTTCTTCAGCTGTACTTTGATTTGAGGAGATAAACTCATTGATTGCCTGCATCATTGTGATATGCAAAAGGTTAGCAAAAGGAAAATATGAATGCTGGCGGTAAAACAACAGATTTCTGTCTCACTTGTTCCACTTGTGTTCCTGTGGAAATGGCTGATAGCAGTGTTTGCCTTGGTTCAGTCTTCTTTTGCAGAACAAATGTGGTGCCCTGCACTACATAGACTGATATCCTTAGCATATTTAGCACTTTAAGGGGAGTTTTAAACCAAAATGGTTTGTGTATTTGTTTGGTAAATGTGCAAGTGCTTCTCTGCTTGAATTCCTAACAGAGAAGGCAAGATCAAAGCTGCTCAGGTGGTGTCATTGGTGGCAACCAACCGAGTGCTTATTTACCTTATTTCCTCTCGATATTCGAAGGTTTCCAGAAGGCGACAAATATGTGGTGTCAAGCCAACCTTTTGCTTCATCACCAAGAAGCCGAAATGGCACTGGATAAGGGAACTTAAACGGTAAAAATTTGAAAGAAAAAGCTGCTTTATCAAACTGGAAAAGGATTCTTTTCCCGTCTTTAATTGATGCTGCTGCCTGCGGACCAAAAAAGAATGCATAATTGAAAGAACATATCCTTCGTACAAATATGAGCTTATTCAACAGCAAAGATGTAAAAATGATGAAGGAAGCACCAAGTGAATGTAAACCTTCAAATAGAGATTTCTAGCAGCTACGTTTCAGTACAAAATCATGATACTTGTAGCACATAACCAATCAAATATCATATTGCAAACTATTAAAGATGCTGCTGTTTTACCTCGACTTTCAGCTCGCCTATTGCTTCAGAGAATTTAACAATATTTGATACACGGGGGTCATTTGTCCGAAGGCTTATCTCTTGAAATACACTAAAGGTATCAACTCCCACAAACGTTCTCTACAATCAAACACAAAGCAATCGACAAATATCAGTGGAGATAAAGAACTGCAGCTTGATCATTTCTCAGAAATAAAAACATGAAGCCTAATTTGTCATCTTCTTTGGTTTTTCCTTCATTACTCAGAATAAATTACAATTTGCATGGTCACCTAACCTGAATTGGAGATGCGGTGCCAGGTCTTGTCGTAAACATTAGTTGCCAACGACCTTCAATTAAACTAGACCCTGTCTGCAGATACTCAAACATGTAGTAGTTCCTTTAGAGAATCCACTTGACCAAAAATTTTAAGCTAAAATGTAAGAGCCGAATGATAGTATTTAAGACAAGTCTTAACAGGAGCTTTCGTATGAAATATTGACTAAGACTTAAGACAATAATTTATAGATGAGCCAAAAGACAAGCAAGAAAGTGAGCAGGAAATTGAAAAAATAATTGAAATAATCTATACGTACAGGACATGACAGAGAAAATGATCGACCCAAAAGCTTAAGCTAATAGGTAAGGGCATAATAATAGTAACTATAAGTTTTTAGCAAAATCTAAAGACCAAATTGTTAATTATCACATCATTCACAAAGCCTTATCAAAATCAACAAAGATTTTGATCAATCAAGAATCAATTAACACTACGAACAATAATCCCACTAAAAAAAAAAAAATCCAAAATTGATCATAACTTACAGGATCAGGCACGCCCTGTAAGCCTTCAAGAACTTTCACTGCACATTCAACATCCTACAAAACTTCTAATTAATTCAAAATAATCCCACAAAATTAAATTCATATGCAAAAGCAAATGCATATCAATTTTACTTTATAGTTCATACATTGAGTTGCCGAGCAGAAGCTGACCGGCCTCGGCCTTGGATACCAATAAGGGCATCTATCAGTTGATTTTCTTCCCCTGTGAAAGCCAATTGCTGCTGGTCAGTGAGTGAAGATTGAGCAACAAGACCATTTGTACGATTTTGGGAGCAATTAGAGAGCTTTGAAGAGCTGAAAGCAAGAGTTGATCGACTGAATGATGATGAGCATGCGCAAAAATGGAAGTTAACATTTGTTATATGAAATTTAAGAGCCATTTTCGTGAGCAGCTATATTTTTTCCTTCAAGTACTTGATAATTTTTGGTAGTTTTGTTGTAATAATAACGGAAAACAGACACAAACCGTTACTAGTGATCTTCCACAAATTAAGAGAATCCAGAGGAGTCTTTCGGTTTGTGACACGTGGCGCTTCAGAATGTGTTATCCTTGGTTATAGTATTGCTATTGAGAGATAAATGGGCTGAATTTAATTTGGTTAGCCTCTGGGCTTTAACAAAGCCCATTTTCAAAAACAATTCGTATTATGTTCAAGGGTGGTGTAATTCTCTTGTAAAGTATGTTTAATGAAGAAATTAGGGAATTCTTATTTATATTTTTTTAAAATTTCCCCATAATGTAACATTAGATAATGAAATCACATATCATATTGAAGGTAGGGATGAGTGATTTCTAAATTAATTTTTTAATTCATATCTCTCTCAAGATTCGAATTCAAGTGGTCAGTAAAAAAATACTACTTGAAAACCACTCAGATCTCGAAAAGTAATAACTAACCATAATCTATTTTGGGATAAATGATGATAATTTTATTTAAGTTTACAATTAATTTAAAGTAAGGTGAGTACTTAAGTATTTGAAAGAATATTCAGAATCTTTGCAGCTAAGACATGAAACAAGCCAACCCATATTTGACATAAGAGTTCCAAACTACATGGTCATAGAGTTAATCTAGAAAGGCAGATTTTAAGGTAATGTTAACCACCCCCCGCCAAAAAAAAGAACTGATAGATTTTTTGTTCCATTCTATTTTAGAAATTAATAATAGCTGAAATATTCAGCTATATGTATTTTATAATAGACATTTGTAATCAAGTCCAATAGAATTGATGTAAAGTGATCAATATTCAATTGCAAAGAGAGAACTAGCTCCTTGCAGTCAATTAAAATATATAAGTTGAGGCACTCAATACACACACACACGCGCACACATTGAAACTTTGTTTCATTACAGCTAAATAGAAAAGCAAATTAATTAGTTACTTAAAGACAAAACGACCTAATTAACAGCATAAACATAATGGATCCAACACAGCATTCAACTGTGAGCAACAATCTATTATCAACTTTCTCAGCAATTAGCAACACTTTAATTGAATATTAAGTTTAATCTTAAGAAAGTTTAATAACTTTTACGAAACAATAATATATAATAAATTCCATCCGTAGGATTACGTCTTACTTGTCTAAGTGCCATTCACGCTTGCATAATTCACAAACTTATACCTCCTTAAAGTGGAAGCAAAAAGTGATTAGGTTTCTTCTGTACTTCAAATGATCTAATATTTAGTGCTTATAATGGTGTGTCTTGATGCATGAATTTGCACTAAGAATTTATATTATATGCAATGTGATAACTATGAACCCACAATTCTATCGATTCCATCCATCCAAGGCAATTTAAAAATCAAGTAATGCACTAGAATTACGAAATAGGAGAAGGATACTTTTATTTTTATTGAGGCAAAAGGAACGAAACTTCCGCGTTGTTTAGCAAAATTAATTGAAACGACAGAAATAAAATAATATTTTAAAAATTTACAAAGGACTCAAATAATTTTTTTTTTAAAGACAAAAGTCTCAGTTTCTTGGTGAAAAAAAAAAAAAAATTCTACCTGATCATCAATATGCTACAGCCGCCATACATCATCGCCACAAATCTTATTAGCTATAAATTATCAACAAGTGTACATGTTGCACATGTAATAATGGAATACAAAATCACTAAATAATGACCAAGTTTTTTGCTATAAATAGAACTTCAAGAGCTTTCTCCTAGCATATCAATCTCGTCCCTAACACTTCTCTTGTGTGATAGCTAGGTAGCTGGCTAACTAGTTTGGTCATTGTAGAAACAATGAATAGGTCATTTACGAAGTTCGGTGGTCATTTTCTCTTCGCGATTTTCTTTGTGTTGTGTCTAGGTGTTAAGTCTCAACTAAGTACTAATTTTTACTCGAAAACGTGCCCAAATGTTCTTCAAATTGTGAGGAGAGAAGTTCAGAAAGCAATCAAGGTTGAAATGAGAATGGCAGCCTCTTTGATCCGACTTCATTTCCATGATTGCTTCGTTAATGTGAGTTTAGGCTTTGAAATGCTTATTGTAGTATCATTAGTAACGTTTTTCTTAAATCTTTAGATTGATGTGCCAAGCATATATCTTAAGTGTTCAAAAGTTACTGTAGATTGTTGGGCACCTGCCTTTAAGCTTGTACTATTATTAAGTCAAAGTGGTAGTTCAGTATGATCCACAGCATATATATTTGACCTAAATGTCTCCTGCTCGAATATTTTCGAATACAAATTAAATATAATTTGCACATAATTGTATGAGTTGTTTGGATTTAATTTACGTGACATATCTAAAGAAGACTTGTAAAAAAGAATGAATGATATACCAAACTTAAAAATTATTTTTTAGTTTAATTCATGAGTCAAGACTAACATATTATAGTTTCATTTTTATTCTTTTTTGGATCAAGTGCTTATATATTCTCAGTTCAAGCAGCTTTAATCTTGCATTGCACGGCTAAAAGGATAGTATACTGTACACTAGTTTATGAATAAATAAAATTTATGTATCTTTAATTTTACTATCATTTTTTTCCCTAAATTATTCATCATTTGGTAATTATAATTATTATAAACTTGATCTCCTTCTTTGTTATAGGGTTGTGATGCATCAGTGTTATTGGATGGAAGTGACAGTGAGAAGTTTGCCGCGCCTAACCGGAACTCAGCACGAGGATTTGAAGTTATTGACGCAATAAAAACTGCTGTGGAAGGTCAATGCAGTGGAGTTGTATCATGCGCTGATATTTTAGCCATAGCTGCAAGAGATTCAGTGCTCTTGGTAAGTTGGTTGATTAATTATTCTTCTCATATAGATTCCATGGGACTAAAAGAAATAGAGACATGAGAAACTTGAGACCTTGTTTGATATTGGGATTTCATATTTTTTAAGCCACAGCCACTATAGAAAAAAGTAGTAACTATAGAATAAAAGTTGATAATATATAATAAATATGATTTTCAATAATAATTTTGACAAAAACAATAGAGATATTATAAAATTTTCATCATAATAATTTGAGACAAAATTAAATTAATTTTAAAGTCACTACAACAATTGTTTACCAAATACTATAGTATTGTGTCTTAAAAGATAGATCTGAACTAAATTATCAAGTAGGGACTAAGTCATCTTAGTTCACAGGATTCTACCAATTAATAGATAAAGAATTTTCTTTTTTCATATTCTAATGATATGAGAAAATTAAAATTTTCTCTTTATATTTGAACTTTATGAGGTTAACTTTTACTTATACAAATACTATGACAATATTTTGCAGAGTGGAGGACCTACATGGAAAGTTCTGCTGGGAAGAAGAGATGGACTGGTGGCAAACCAGACAGGTGCCAATGCTCTTCCTTCACCATTTGAGGGGCTAAACATTCTCACTGCCAAGTTTGCAGCCGTGGGTCTAAATATTACAGACTTAGTGTCCTTGTCAGGTAATTTATTTGACCTCTCTATCACCATATATTTGTATCAAATCATCATAACTAATTAGCCTTCATTCGGGGTCACTTTAAATTGTAAAGTAATGACATTCTATATAAATTTGGCTCCTCTACTAGTTTAACTTATTTAAAAGATCTCGTGAGACATGTGTTTATATTATAATATTTAAAAAGTGTAGATTGAGTCAACTCATCGTTCATACCTCAAATTGTGCTCGTGTCAAACTCAATTTTTTAAAATTCGGCCATATATTACCCGTTTTTGACTATTATATTTTTACTTTTAAATTTTTTATTTATTAAAATAAGAAAATTATCATTCATCTATCCGAAATTTTCTCAATGTTTGAAACATATCCCAAAAGTTTGCATTAGGAATCTCAGGACCCCATTTTGAACTCCCATAATGTGCGAGCTCGGTAATTTTAATGTTTATGTGCAGGTGGTGCTCATACAATTGGACTCGCAAAATGTGCCTTCTTCAGCAATAGACTATCCAACTTCTCAGGGACAGGTGCTCCAGACGCTACAATGGACACAAGCTTGGTGTCCGAATTGCGGAGCCTATGTGCTAACGGTGACGGAAACAATACGGCGCCGCTTGATCGGAACTCGATTGATCTATTTGACAACCATTACTTCCAGAACTTGATCAACAATAAGGGCCTTCTTAATTCTGATCAAATTCTATACTCTAGTGATGAGGCCAAATCAACTACTAAGAGTCTTGTTGAAAGCTATAGCAGCAACTCAAATCTTTTCTTTGCTAATTTTGTTAATTCTATGATCAAAATGGGGAATGTAAGTCCACTCACCGGGACTAATGGTGAGATTAGGAAGAACTGCAGGGCAGTTAATTCCTTAACTGAGATATGATTTTATGCAAGAATATACTCAACTTTGCCATGGTGAAGTTATTGTATATCTAATGTCTGTGTATTTGTATGTGAGTGTGTGTGTTTTCTTTTTTCTTTTTTTTTTCTTTTTTTGGGTGTTCCTTATGTTGGTAATTTGTAGTCTACTATGAATAAGGTTGTGATCTCAATAACATTTTTTGTCTTTTAAATTTTTAATAAAACTATTCTCCTATTTTTTCTGTCTATGATTGTTCGACACTTTTTTTTTAATTGATTCATCTTTAATTAAATTAGAATTTCTTTAGAGTGAAACATATTTAACAAATTTGAATTCTTGTCATATTTACCTTCTATCCAATCGAATTATAATGCACGTGTTGAATGAATTCCAAGAAATATACGTGTGTCATCTCTTTCTCCTGTTTTTTTTTTTTTTTTTCCCAAAGCCAAATAGCTTCTTTTATAAGTTTTTCCTTGTTTTTCTCCTTTTTGTTTTTTGTTTTTGAACCTCTTTAGGGTACATTGAAAGAGCATAAATTATGATTTGGGTGCAAAGAAATTTAATTTTCTTTGTTAAAAAAATAAGAAAAAATATCTACCGTCCACCCGTTTTTTCTAACTTTTTCAAAAATACACAATTCTTTCTTTTTTTTGGCTGAAATCCACCTAAAATTACATTTTATTTCACTTTTCCACTTCCGTTTGGAATCCGTTAAGAAAACTAACGGAAACTTTAAAAAATGACCATTTTACCCCTCAAAACGGAAATTACAATTTCACCTTAAAAATTACCAAAAATAATCAGATTAAATCTAATTATTTTTCCCATTGGTCAATAAAGAAATTAATTCCACAACCATCAAATGCAGTTTTTTTTTTAAATATGTCTCTAATTAGAATGCTAAATTATAACAGTAGTATTAAAAATAGTCCAATCTCGCAAACTATCAATTAAATTTAAGATAAGTAGAGTTTTATTATTCATTGAGTTATAATCTCTAGTGGTTAAGATTTTTTTTTTGTACTTCATTAATGCACCAATAATGGTATTCATCATTAAATCTGATTATTTTTAGCATTTTTTAGGTTTGGGGGTAAAATGGTCATTTTTTTAAGTTTCCGTTAGTTTTCTTAATAGATTCCAAACGGAAGTGGAAAAGTGAAACAAAATATACCTTTAGGTGGATTCCAAAAAAAAAAAGAAGGAATTGTATATTTTTGAAAAAGTTGTAAAAAACGGATGGACGGTGGATATTTTTCTAAAAAATAATAATAAAAAAAGCCAAATAGCTGATAATGTCAGAATTCAAAGTAACACTCACGGAAACAATCTTGCTAAATTAAATATGGCATTTTGCATTGCTTTAGCTAAGGTCTTTCAATCATTCTTAAAGAAGACAATCAAGACAAATCAACAGAGTCCTCAAATGGCTAGTTCATTGAGGAAATCATGGAGATAAATTGCAAATGAAAGATTACCCAATTAGTCCCTTCTTTTTTTCTTGAATAATTCATGTCATTTTAATTTTCTTTTCAATGATCACTCTGTTGTACATATAAAGGAAGTATTCTATAAATGATCAAACTAAGAAATCTTCTCTTCAAACGCTCACTCTTCAAAGCTTTTATATAATCTTGTCACTAATCGTGTGGAGCCTACCAAATCATTTCCTCACCCTCAACTTCTCCCTCCTTTCTCAGCTTCCTCTTACGAACCGAACTTGCTTTGGCTCTCACTGTCGGAAAAGCAAATGATTCTTTATTTTATTAGATCTTCTAATTTGCTTTCGTTTAAGAACAAATTTCTCTCTATAGGTTTAGATATGTGGTGGTTGTTATTATTTTTTTTCAAAGTTTTATTTTTATTTAAGTATTTAGAAATCTATAGGCACCTGTTGATTTTTTTCCCCCCAAGAAGCTCTAGTATGTATAATATGTATGGTATCAAATAGTAAAACCTACTATGATGACCTATTATTACGATGCAAGGCGTCTTAAATAAGTTGAAGAAGATCCTCTCATAATGAAGCATTTGCACATTTGATAGAAGTGTCATTTAATTGAGAGAATATTCAAGACAAGATAAATCAAAATTTTTGGGCTACTATTATGATCACTAAGCCTTGGCAATCTTCAGTTTTAGATTTTCTTTCAATGATTTACCTAACTCTTATACGAGTGGACTTACACTATATTACTAGACAATTTAGTTGTGCTAAATTAGATTGGATGTGTACAAATTGAGGACAAAAATATGGCAAAAGGGCTAATAAACAAATCATTTACTTCAATTAATTTTATTGTATATATTAATATACATATGTCATTATTCAGATCCCAATTTTGTACATTTGTCCTTTGTCATTGCTTCTCGTCTGATACAAGGCATGAGGTCCACCTAAAATTCACAGGGGCTTGCTTCCGTACTTCTCGTACTATTGTGTCAAACGATTTCTCTAACGGCAAGTATAATCATTGTTCTCGACTTTCTTTTTCGTAATTTTAAACGATTTCAATAATAATGCTTAAAGCATGCATCTCATTAAATTGGAATCAATAAAGCCAACACTTTTGACTTTAGTGAAAGAGATTCCATAAAGGACAAGAGAAGTGCTATGTCTGAAGAAAGGAATTGATGTTCAATATGAATTTATTCGAATCTCTCTCTCTCTCTCGCTCTCACTCCATATATATATATATATATATAAACCAATTTATACAGTGGACTAGATCGATCATATATATCATTGTGTTTGTTCATCCACAACTAATACAGAGGTCACACAGAAAGCGATGTGAGTATTCAATTTTTTTGTCTTAACTTTTGTGTTAATTATCTAATTAATTTAGACACACACTATGTTGATATATTTTTGGTGTTCTTGAAGGATTACTCCTTATCCATTCATTATAAATATATGTGTATCAATATTATCAAAATTTCTTGAAACATACACTTGGCAAGGAGCGGATAGAAAATGAGCTGAGCACCCAACTAAAATTTTTCCAAGTGAGTGTTGTTTATTTCATTATTCTTCTTTTAGCAACCGATTGAATATATGCGGATGATAGGGAGCAAGCTCAAGAGCATGTATCAATTGAAGTGGAGAAATTAGCAGATTCTTTCAGTAGGGAACTGAAGCCATTGCATCCCTTATCCGGAAAGTGTTCCATCTACAGAGTTCCTGAGACACGCGGCGTCTACATCCAAGTGATTACACTAAAAAATGATCTCAATTGGCCCGTTTCATCATGGAAAGGAACAGCTAAAAGCCATGGAAGAGCACAAAAAAGGATACCTAACATACTTTCTTCAACAACTAAGGTACGCATGGCAAGTTTCTTTGCATTTATTAAGGAAAGGGAACCAAAATTGCGCAATTCTTATGCAGAAACCATTCCTCTTAATTGCAATGAGTTGGCAAAAATGGTTTTAGTGGATGCTGTCTTTCTCATTGAGCTCTTTCTTAGATATTTGGAACCTTATTTGAGAACTGACGATGATCGCATAATTGGAAAATCGAATTTGTACTTGGAAATACGGCACGACTCTCTGCTGCTAGAAAATCGGCTTCCACCATTCATTCTCAATGACCTCAATGACTTGTTTAATGTAGCCAAAACAGCAACCAATCAAAATGACTTTGTTGAGAAGTGAACAACAAATCTAGAATTGTGGTTAAATATGACATGTCAATCTTGTGTTCCAAGATTGGAACATATGTCGGTTGAGTAGCAAAAGGGAGACGTATGACAAGCCTGGTAGATCAGCCAAGTGAATAAGTTAAGCACATGTTGAGGCACATGACTTCACGTATTCTAAACGGCAAAGAAAGGCTGCGTTTTGGATGAAGCTGCAACACGTGTTTTTGAGGCTGGTTTAAACAGCTGTTAATGCCGACCAAAATTGGTTAGCGTGAGTGGTTCGTCACTCTCACTCCTTAAGAGAGGTCAGGGGTTCAAGCCCCGCTCTCGTATGGAGTCACCACTTTAGCCAGTATTTTATCCCTTACGGGCCGATCCGATGCGAGCAGAGATTAATCTAAATTGTGGTACTGATATGCCTCTTACAGTTGGGGCTCACTCAAAATCACCTCATGGTTCAGACCAAAAAAAAAAAAAAAAAGCTGTTAATGCCGTTAATAGAAGCGGGAAAATTCTGGGTTTGTTACTAACAAACCCAGGGATGTAACACTGGCTTCTAGGGGTTGTTTCTAGAGCAATCTAGGCGTGTATATAAGGCTTCATGGTCTCGGTTTTGGCTAGCCTTAGTGTATGACAGTTTCTCAGATTGCATGTATCTTGAAAACACCAAATCAGTGAAAGCTCTTTCTCTCTTTCACAGTGGATGTAGGTCACTCGGTGGCTGAACCACTATAACTCTTGTGTGTTCGTGTGTGATTGTTTTTGCTCTTCTTTAAGCTTGCTATCTGTTGATTCGAATCTGTGGTTTCATAAAGTTTTAGTAGATCATAGTTGGTTCTTTGATTAAAGCTAATTCGAGTGGATCTTGGGGGATCAAGATCGGTTATTTGCTGATCTTGGTCCAACAGACTTGTACAGAAAAATTCCCTTTATTGCAATTACCTATTATTGGTTCCGTGCAGATATGCTTCAATTTCTTCCAATACAGGAGAACTTGTTAGAAATCCACTTTTTCAGAGCACAGCATTTTGTTGACTTGCTTATACTCTGTCTTCCGCCATCCCAGCCGCGTGCCATAATTGAATTGAAAGATCAAAAGATACCCAGTGTAAAGTAACTTCACCAAGCCGGAGTCAAGTTTCAAACGGGGTCAAGCAAAAATCTACTTGACATTAAATTTAATCAAGGAATTCTGGAAATTCTATCTCTAACGGTATATTTTCATGACACAAAGCCTTTCTACAGGAATCTTATAGCTTTTGAGAGGATGCATGGCTACCCTTTATATTTTAATGACTGCATTATAGTGAGGTGTTACCTCGTCAGCACTCCAAACGATACGGAATTACTCATTCAAAATGAAATTATTAGGCTTGGGTACAGTGAACTACTTCCAACTATTCTTAGCAGCCTTTGTAAAGGCTGTTCAGGAAGTGGTTTATATACATACATACATGTATGTAATAATATATGTGTGTGTGTATATATGTATGTATGTATGTATGTATGTATGTATATATGTATGTGTGTATGTATGTGCGAGCGCGTGTGTATGTATTTGCTTATGGACTTACACTCATTGAATTCAACGTAACAGGTAATAGGAAAATTGAGGAGATGAATATCGATGCATTGAATAATCTTTGACAGTACAATTAGTACGTACGTGGTTAGGTTTCTAAGTACAAATACAATAACCAGCCTTAACGTTTTCTTCAAAATCCGGGAGGCCTCGACATCATCAGCTGCTGCAATGGTTGCATGCGGGAAGCCAAAATCTCAGTTGTAGTCGCGTGACCAGTTTTATAAATCATGGAGGTTGCCGATTTGGCAGAGTTGATGATCCATTGATCATTGTTAGTTCTTTGCATCTCACATTTGAAGCACGGACATAATTGCCCATCATTCGGTACCTCAGAATATGTCAAAGAACGTCCTTGCATTGTGACTGTGGCAGTAGGGAACGCAACGGCTTCAAAATTATTGCAAAGAAGAGGCACCGATCGAGGAACAAAATGGCAACTCCGGAAGAAAGGATGTTCCAAAGCTTCCGCAGCCGTAGGCCTCATGTGTGGATTCCAGGAACAAAGCCATGAAATCAAGCTGATGGATTCTCGACTAGCTGATGGTAACAACTCACGCTGATTCACACCACCCATCTGCGGGAACTTCCAGTTGAGATTGCTCGCGAGTTGAATTCCAAGAGGCCAAGAATTCTCGGTGGGCCTTCCAATCACTTGGCAGATTCTGTAAATTTGATCAGCTGAATTTTTTCCCGGAAAAAGAATCCTGAAACTCAACATCTCGAACATAATAGCACCCATCGCCCACATGTCGACTTCAGGTCCATATATCTCGGATAAAAGCAACACTTCAGGAGCTCGATACCAGCGAGTTGTAACATAATCAGTGCACGGCAGACTGGAATCAATTTCCTTCACCATTCCAAGATCCCCTATCTTGATCACACCTTTCGAAACAAGCAAGTTGGAAGGCTTTAGGTCACGATGAAAATAACCCTGTCGGTGCATGTAATGGAGACCTCGAAACACTTGGAAACACAAGTTTCTGACTTCATCTTCAGAGAAATTTTGACCCGCTCTTTCTTTCATAAGTTTTAGAAGATCAGATTCCATGTACTCGAACACAATGAATACGTCTTCGTGTTCTTTGACAAGATTCCTCAATTTGACAATGTTGGGATGATTATTCATCTTCCTTAAACATTTAACTTCTTTCAGGTTCCTGCTCTCGTCCAAAGAAAAAATCTTCTTCTTCAATTTCTTGACAGCAACAAATTCACCACTCTTTTTATCAAGAGCCTGAAACACGTCGCCGTAACTCCCTGACCCAAGCTCCCTGATCTTTTCGTATTGCTCCATTTTTTTTTCAGTGCGATATATGGAACCAAATTTTTTTTCTGCACGGGTACTTATAATGTGACAATAACTTGCCGTACTGAATTAGGGAATAGTTTCCTATTCCCATTATATATTTATGTAATAACAATTACCCTAATTGAATAGGAAACTAATAAAAATTGCCTTATGTAATAACAATTACCCTAATTGAATAGGAAACTAATAACAATTGCCTTAATTGAATAGGAAACTAGTTTCCTAAATGAAATTAAAACTGTAGTAAGAAAAGGAAACGCGTACCAGAACCGCACTAGGAAAAGGTTATATTAGTAACTTTACATATATAATTAATTATCTAAGTACATCAAATTTTTTTAATATAACCAGATAGGCTTGTTAATTTACAAACTACTGTAATATAAGTTACGTAAATACATCAAATTAACCAAATAGGCCATTACGAATTTCACAGTTTCCCCCTTTTTTTATTTTCTTTTTGTGTTGCCAGTGTTCGCTAAAAGAAGAGACTGCCAAAACCAATAATGAGAAATGTAGGTAAAAAAATGTTACCATAAGAGTTCATGCATGATTTCATTTGATCCAATTAATGAACATATTGAGAAGTAAAATTAGGAAAATCTTTATTGCAGTCTTATTACATACTTATTCAAGAAATCACAGAAAACACAAAACCTGCACACTTATAAATAGAAACACATAATCCAATGTTTTTTTTGTACGAAATTAGGATATGTAATGTCTCACGGTGCTCGGAAGGATGTAAATGATCAGCTTATCAGGAATTGCATCCTTAGATTAGCAATTTGGGTGGACTTAAGTCCATACCAAGATCAAAACCGCAAAGCCCGAAGCTTGAAAAAAAAATTATGATTTTTGTTCAAAATGTCATTTATATTATTCAACATTGTTTATTTTATATTGTTGTTTTATCAATATCCTCCTATTTTTACTTTCTGTGTCACTTGACATATACGATGACAATCTATCTTTATTATTTTTTAATACCATTAATGATAATGTTGAAATATAGGTGATGAAAGAGAGGATTTGGGGCGAACTTTTATTCGTTAATATCAAATATTTGCCAATTGTATTTTTTCAGAATCCGACTTTTCAATTCCACGACTGCTCTTATACAATCCTCATCCCCGGGAAAAATGAGAGATCTTGGAGAATTGGACTAAGAAGTTTTCACTTGTCAGTTCATAAATTTGAAGGGAGTCTATTCAGTCTAATATCAATTAAGGAAGAAGATGATGTATCGAACAAACAGGCCAAGATTCTCTTCTGAGAAAATATGATAAGGGTGCTTTGTTTCATGCCGTCGGATTCATATTTTGGCAAAAAAAAAAAATTGTTTCAAAGGTTTCGACAAACTAATGAAAATAAAATCATAGCGCACTTGGTAATGACGATCCTCGCATTTTTACCAAATTCTGACATTTAGGGACTTGAAATTTTTACTTATATATGGTAGTTTTGTAACTATAGAAAACTGAGAATTTTTATATCTTAGTAACAAAATTCGGATTTGGTGTTAATTTTTTTGTCCAATAGCTTCTATCTTTTTCCAAGTATTCATAAAGGAAATACAATGGAATAGGAGGAATGTATCGTGAAATTACAAATCATAAATTGGGACTTTAAAAATAACAATGATTACAGTTAAAACAATGATATACCAATTAAAATAGTAATTACAACAATGAGATAACATCATAAAATATGACATAAAAATAGAATACAAATTAAGGCCTTAATGTAGGGTGGGCGAAAAAGTTAGGGTCGGCCTAGCTTAGGCCCGTGGACTTTAGGCTCTACTTGCTTCGTGATACCATGGATATGGGCAAAAAAATTTAAAAACTACTGTGAATGGGCTTGGTTATTGGTTTACAAAAAACGTTTGGGCTTTATAATTTATAAATTGAAAATATATAATTTATAAATTATAAATATTATTTGTGGTTTATTATATTGTGTTGCTAGTATTTTATGTATTTGACCATTTATCTATTACGTATTGGATAATCATTATTAATTTAAATATTTTTTTTAACTTTTAGCTTTATTAAAAGTTAATGGAAGCATGCTTGGACTGTCCAAGTTTAGATAGATTTTTGGAGGGTGTGGACCTATTACTAATAACATGGACTTAGGTTTGAGCTTGAAAAAGCTCTGTCCAAACCCATAATTTGCCATCCCTACCTGCATAATACTATAGCTTCATTAAAATGGATTCGCCTCTTGCTATCAAGTGCTTTAGGATTTGAACAACATTTGTTTTCCTGCAAACAATGGTAATGAATAACTCTGGCGCTCCAAGAGGTTATTGTACAGTGTCTAAACTTTATGAAAATTGGATATATGATAGAGGTATTGAAGTTCTTCTCTTCTTATTCTTCTATCGTAATTTCTCTTATATTGTTCCTAGCCACTTTCTTGAAATGAAGATGAATGTCAATACATAGAATTCTATGAGAGGCATTTTTATCCACAAATTTGACTACTTAAATTTTGTAATTGGTGTATTTAATTCCTTATTAAATACCGCAGCTAATTAAAAGTATAATTGTTGCTCGTTAAACCTTTTATTTAATTCTTAAATTAAATTTAAAATGTAACCGCGGTTTCATTAACCACATATTAAATTCTGGATTTAATCTCATATTAAAATATAAATTTAATTGGCTATTATAAATTCCGAATTAATGGCAGTTACAAGTGATATATTCTGGAATTGATTTTGTAATTAATTTTAAATTTAACACTACTACAATTTTTTGTAACTCCAACTCTTACTCAATGCAATTAATGGTGTAATTTGTGTGTTGTCATTCACCCTATCTTCGTTTTGAGTATAAAAGTACATCTTATTACTTTTCACTTACACAAAGTAGATCCATTCAAAATTATGCTTTAAAATAGTAATTTATTATGATACTTTTCCAACCATATTTGTATGTCAAAGCATTTGATCATTTTACATTCAAAACCAATATAGCGAGCTAATGTAAAATAAAAAAAAATTATAAGTACAATATAACGTTGATAGTGTGTAGTTTATGTAATATTTAATTGAAAACACAATAAACTAGTTAGGGTTGGCAAAACGAATAAACAAATTGTATTCAAATCGAATTGTAAACAAATTGGGTCAAAATTCTGCTAATTCGGATTCGATTAATTTATTAAACGAATTGAAATCTTAGTATTCAGATTCGATTCATTTATTAAATGAATATTTGGTTTGATTTGTTTAATTCAAAATTAATAAACAAATCAAATCGAATCTAGATTCGTTTACAATTCGTTTATCCTATAAGGAATTGAATTGAATATGAATTTATTTACAAAAATATAATTAATAAACATAAATTAAGTAAAATAAAATATAAAAAGACCATAAATTTAACATCCTACAAAATACAAACTTATTATCATTAATAATTACTATATTAGCCTTCAGACTTTAAAGTTTTTTCATGCATATTTAAGTATAGATAAATAGTTTAATTAAATGAACTTAAACGATTGATCATATTCGATTCGTTTATAACTCATTTACTAAACGAGTTAACGAATTAATGTCCTCAAACCCAGACTAGACCCGTTTAATTGGCGAATCTAATCGAATTCACCTACTTATTAAACGAATCAATTTTTTTCAAATCCAAACCCATTTAGTTTGCATCAAATCAAATCAAATAAATGAATCCTAACCCAAATTGCCACCCCCTAAAACTAGTTTTACAATATTCTTAATGGCACCAAAATCATATTATTTTTTACTTCGTCAGAGGAGACAGTGCCTTAATTGGGCCGGATAACTTGATCGTTTCACATTTGCATCTCTTCCCCTCAATTTTGTGTTGTTGCCATTGATTGAAATTTCTTGCTTCGTTCGGGTATCCACGCATGTAATTACTTCTTTTAAAAGATCCTTATAACCATTTTTAATTTAGCAATGTGAGGAACCCTGAATCTGCCACATCAAGTTAATATGTTATTCCTGTATGTTAAAGTACGTTTAACTTGATGTGACTTCTAAAGAAAATCGTCACATTAGTTCGGGTTAACATTCTAAACTTTTATTGCCTTCTCGTATTCGGTTTTCGGGTAACTTATTCCATTTGGCAAACCAGCTTGCAAAGAGTTTTCAGCTGCACGATGGGTAACGTTAAAAAGAAAGGCAAAGAAAAAGTGTTAATTAAGCGTAGCTTTCGACTTCATGTTCGTTAATATCAAATCTAAACAACGGATGTGCTCGATCAACTTACAAAACAACTATTGATAAATTGAAATTCACTAAAATTTGATACAAATTCAAGGATTAACGATGCCAAATAGGTTACTATTTGATTCATTTCATCGAAAGTTTGACGTCATAAAGAGCAAAGCATCCCTATTATCATCGGAGAGCAGATATAATTTTCTCATATCATGTCAGAATCCTCATCTGTCTATTTGATACATCGATCTTCTCCCTTGACAGGAATTAGACTCTCTTTAAATTTATAAACCGAAAAAGAAAAACTTCTTAGTCCAAGATCTCTCAATTCCTGGGTACCACTTATCAGGATCACACAACAGCAGCTGTTCACTTGGAGAGCCTGATTTTACACAAAAAAAAAGAAAAAAAGAAAAAAACATCATTCTTCCTAAGCCCAAGTGGGGTTCATATAATATCACCTTTTGATCATCACAAAAGGTGATCCAACAATACTGAATGGGCACTAAATCTCTTGGAACACCTCATTGCCATGTCAAATGAAATAATCATTAGGCACATAGTTACTATTATCACTCAAATTCGATAAACAGTAAAAAGTCCATCCAAGCTTTTGCACGGCGGATTAAAAGAGTTATCAAAATGATTTGATTCGAAGCATATTAATTCCCTCCAAGAGTTAGTACTTAGGTTTTATATACTGTACAAAGTGAGAATTCATGCAAATGCAAGCACCCATCATTTGTGCTTTTGTAGCGAAATGAGTTAATCGAAACCAACTTGTAGTCATTGCGTATGGGATTCAATCAAATCCAACACGAGTGCAGTAAATTTTCGTTTTCGGTGGACCTGTAGCTCTATAACGTGGGAGAATTCCGTAATCTATAGTTGTAAGATTGATAAGTAATTTTTAGTTCAGAAAGGGAAGTCAGAGAAACAGAGAAGGAATATGAATTGATTAGAAGGAAAAAGACAATTTTTATTCTCCGCGGTACAAGTTCAATAAGGCCTATTAAATAGACTTGTACACATACCAAGAGATTGAAAACTACAAAAGAGGAAAATTGCTTGAAAATAGGAACATGAACAACTAAAATGGAAACGTCCACAACCGCCATTGAATACATGCAGCCACTACTCTATTTTATTCTACCATATCAGAGATTTCGTTAAGCAAAGTGATCTTAATGTTGCGAACCGCCCAAGTTGCTAGCCCAATTGTCCACAATTCCAGGCCAAGAGCCCAAGACAAGGTCAAGGGTGCTAGCTTGGCCCGATTCCGAAAATTTCTAGGCAACTCTAGCACACTCAAGCTTGTACATATCTAGAATTCTCTACACATTTCTAACTTATGTAAATATCTAGAATTCTAGGCGACTTGGTATAATTCTCTAGAATTGTAGAGCTTGGCAAGCCTCCCGTATAAATAGGGCATGACATTAGGCATTTGAGCTACAAGCTTAGAGTAAGCAATTCAAGCATTCTTGTAAGCTCTCTTGTAATCTCTCTTGTAAGTAATACAATTTCACTCTTTTGGCTCCATTGCTCTCTTCTCTCTAACTCTTCGAAAACCTCTAAGCTTAGCTAGTTGAAAAGCTCAAATGCTTACTTAGCAACCTTCGGCAAGAGTTGTCTAAGTACCGCATGGGTTCGTTGCGCAAAACACTTACCCCGTGACATTAAGCTCCAAATATACTAATAGAGAAGATGGACCCCAGCGACAGGCCTGGGGAGATGCTCATCAAGATATTGCAATGATAAGTCTATCAATGTATCATCAGGAAACATAAAAAAAAATAAAAATTCTAGGATAATCATATGAATCACCATTTTCAATTATCTAAATGAAAAATTAGACGGGTTTTGACCTTTTTTAGGTGTTTTGTAATGAAACTTAGGTTTCCTGTACATTAAGCAATACCAAGATTTACAAACAAACTCAAATCGCCAAAGAGATTTTACAAAGAATTTCAATCACCAAATCTTCATTATAATGCAAATCTTTTCTAATCAAATTTAATTAAAATAATGGAATACTAAAATGAATATCAAGCTGATTTCTCACGTTCATTAGCAAGATTGAAATTAATGAGAATGCATAATCGTGGACTGGCAAATTCGGAGAACGTTGACGATTGGAAAGCATTAAGAGCTTTTAGTTTAGTCCAATAATTATTAGCTTTTTTTGGGTAAACACTCTTTTTATTCTTTTAGGTTTCGGCTAATTATGCAATTAGCTTATGAATTTTTAAAAATTATTCAAACCATCCTTATTTATGTTGAAATTCACTCAACGCACTTTTCACTTGAAGTAGGTAATTAGACTTGTCTGTTCTTGTTGGAATTTAAGAGTAAATCAGACAAAACTACTTAGGTAGAATTGCATTAAGGATGAAATTTATTATAAAATTAAATTTTAAAAATCTGTTTTTCACCGACCTTTTTAAAATTCTTAAAATATAAGTACCTTGTACACTTGGCTCACATAAAGATATAAATAAATCACAAGATTGATTAATTTAAATCATGAAAAAGTAAAAGTCCAAAGGGAGATATATTCCACGCATATACCGTGCCGCATCGTTATTTCTAACTTATTAAAATTTTAAATTCAAACCGAATGATTGAAATCATCATCTAAAATCAAACAAATCTCATGCATGCACCAACGGAAGCCACTTTCCACGTGTAAAATGGGCTAGTCAACTCATGCAATTATCAACAATATATCCTCTTTCTTTGCATCATCTATTTCTTTGGCATTTAATTTCTATCATTTTCTTACCGTCCAAACAGGCGCATGCTTCCAGATAGGTGTAAAGATATCTTCTCCCCACCTAACTTTATTAGCACAATCACGTTACATAAGAAAATAGTAAACATTGTTGGGTAATTGGTCTTTATTTAATTTGAAAAGAGCTATTTGCATTTCTTTATTAATAAGAGTTTCCAAGCATTGAAGATTTGCCTGTATTTGAGTGAGCAAAAGATATACAGCTTAGTCATCAGATTGCAAAACAGGTTAACTAATTTATTGACAACAACTAACTAAGATCTTGTCATTTGACAAACTTTTAGTTTTAAGATCATTTAGGAATATTAGCACAATAATTGTAATCTAAGCCAAAAAGAAAAAAGACATATTTTGGTGACATAATGGCCACATATAATTTACTCACATCTCAACGCTCTATATAACAAGATAACCAGAAAATCCTGAAATTGTTTGCCAATGGATAGAGATATTAGATATTCTGTGTTTTATTTTCTTGACGTAGGGTCATATGAACAATGAATTATAGACAAAGATTGAAAGAAACATATATTTTAAATTATAATCGAAAATCTTCCATGCAATATTATTTAAACAGATTATTTACTTATCAGTTCCTTAAATTTTAGGTAACGTCGTAATCATATTCATATTATATTATATACACTTCATGAACACGCGTTATTCAATCGTCTCAAATTATTGAAGTTTTAGTAAGAACATATAATTTTTATGTTTTTTTTTCTTTTTCCCTTTTATTTCAATTAGGAGTATTCATTATGGAAATGTAAAGGTAATTCAGATTTGTTCATACAAGTGAATTCAGAATATTTACGAGTCTCCACATACAAAAGCATGAAAAACGCTATAGTTTTATTAGTTACAGATCAGTCATGAGATATGCTCCGATCCCCATCACTCCTTGTCACGTGTAAGTCGAACATTTTCTTTTAGTTCTTATCATATAAAAAGATAGTCTAAACTCACTTATATATGAGTATGACTGTTTATGGGTTTAAAGTTTAAGATGTGAGAATTGATCAATTACATTTAATTAATTATCCCAAAGTTCTTTCAAAGTAGTTTTGGGATAATTTTTCTATTTTTGGCAGATATTAGATATTGTCATCATCACTAAACTAAACACCATTTTCCATTTAAATAGGAAAAAACAAAAAGGAAAGATAGAATAACGCCAGAATAAAATTC
Source organism: Citrus x clementina (assembly GCF_000493195.1). Taxonomy (NCBI): domain Eukaryota; kingdom Viridiplantae; phylum Streptophyta; class Magnoliopsida; order Sapindales; family Rutaceae; genus Citrus; species Citrus x clementina. The sequence continues at coordinate 4,989,409 of NW_006262688.1, read as the reverse complement.
GGTGAGTTGTTGAAGGATTTATGGAAAGTGACAGAAATTGTGTTTTAACTTTTTAACTTTTTACTTTTTTGAAGAAAAGTTGAAAGCTTAAGCAGCACAAATTAATGTTGCTTTTACGATTTTGTACTTGCTGCGTAACATTTTCTTTCTTCAAATATGATCCTTATATTAAACATACCGGAATAAAATTCGGTGAGTTGTTGAAGGATTTATGGAAAATGACAGAAATGGTGTTTTTACTTTTTACTTTTTACTTTTTTGAAGAAAAGTTGAAAGCTTAAACACCACCAATTAATGTTGCTTTTACGATTTTGTACTTGTTGCATGACATTTTCTTTCTTCAACTATAATATTGAACATATTTCTTTATTGAAAAATTCTTTAGATTGTGCGTTCAAATCAGTTCAATTATTAATTCTCTTAACTTAAAATAAAAGATCCGGGAATCAGAAGCCAGTTTGATATTTATTTATTTAGATTACAATTTTTAAAATACTTTATCAGTGGCGAGATTTGAAATCACAAATAAACATCAATTTTCATTTTTTAAAGCCAATACGGAAAAAATTAACAGCATAACATTCTCAAAAAAAAAAAAAAAGAGCAAAAACATATCATTTTCAGAATGTCATTCATCACGTTATTAATTATTTAACACTACTTGTGCTTCAATCAATTAATTATCTATAAACTGACAAAATAATAATTCAATATAAAGAAAAAAGGATAAAAGTCTACGAGGTTGAAATGAAAGGTTTCGACTTTCGAGTATGTGGAATCCACAAGCCACATACAGTGGACATTCGCATGGCATGGACTAAATCCAACATTATCATTTATATGTTGAATTCTTGAAACCTAATTAAGTCGATCGGAATTTAAGTTGATTTATTTTTTTTCACAAACAAATGAAATTTTGGATATTACAAATGGGGAGCTATTGTTCTTCAATTTCTCACCCTTAGTCACCAGAAAACTACAGTAGAGGCCAATTGCGTTTTTTTTTGCACAAAGTTTGGCCAAAAAACACTTTCACTTTTAGTGTGGTTCTGGTTTGAACCTCTTATTTTTTTTTGGGTTTACTGATATTTCCAGTCCTGCTTTTTAGAAATAGCACCCCAATTATAATTGCACCCATGCCAATCCTTGAAAACATATTATTTTGTAAGCCCCCCTGAATCAATTATTACCCTTGCAGGCAGGCAAATAGATTTTTCATTTCTACACATTCTTCGGCAGCATACGTGCCTAACGTTTTTTTCCCTTTAGTTAGTAGTAAAACTTCATTTTTGATAATCTACATGACTCATTAAAGTTGAAGCGGGAGTCAGAAGCAATCATGACGAACTTACATAATGCCTAAAAATGGTGCACTTCTTGCTTTGTAGCTCAATAAAGTTTCAATGGCATCAAAATGGACGTACATAAACTACTCTGCCAATATTGCCATGCCATGAATCGTTTTATTTAAAAGAAAGACATGTCCATATATAAATGACATACATTGCAGCATCTAATTGCACAAACAGTAGTTTCTGAATCAAAATGCATTTTAGTTTTTTCGCCAATTCTTTGAGAACACACGGCTGGGGAGAACATGTACATACATAATAGAAAATACTATATATATATTAACTGTAAAATCTTAAACTTTTCTTGCCTAATAAAACAAATTTTTCATCAGTTATGAAACCAGCTCAGCAGTATATAAAAATAATTTTAAAATTGAAATTGGATATTCATCTTAATTTTCCATCCATAAAACTATATACTCATAATTCAGCGAATTATTCCTTGAAAGTTATAAGGAAAGCAAGAAGATAAATATTGTATTTTCTTAAACTGACAAATCTAATTCTTTCGTAGAAAATTCCCATTCATTCTCTTTGGTTAAACATATATGATTTAAGGATAAGTGGAGCTGTGCAGGAGTTTCGAATAATTTATTTTAAGGATAAAATCGTAATTATAAAAATATAAAGAGATAGGGTGCTGTTACATAAAAAGTGCAGTGAAAATTGGGATAAATGTTCTTTTGACCTTTAAGGTTTGAGACAATTATCTATCTAGTCTTTGTATTTTAAAAAAAAATTATTTAAAAAATATGTCTTAGTCAAAATTATTTACTTAATTATTCTCCTTTTTTACCTTAACATGTCAGATTTATTTGAATTTTAAGTTACATGCAAGATAAAAAAAAAATATTTTACCCACTTTAAAAATTAGATCCAATAGTGAGATGAATTATATAAGCTCATCTTTTTAATATCCATGTTGTATTACATTTTCTTTTGTTTAATAAGGAAAATGAAAGAAAAGGTTCTTATGGAGACAAGAAATCTCATCCACTAAATAACAATCTTTGCCCTATATTATTATTAGAACTCGGGTGATCACAGATACAAAGTGCATTCACAATCAACCGAGCTACACATGACATACTTCTGGAATACTGAGATGCAAATAATTAATGATCGTTACCACCTCAAAGTATGTGGAGAAAAATATGCTTTCACCAAACTATAGTGAGAAAATCGATAATGTAATTATCTCACCATATAAGTTAAGCTTTTGTTTTCAAACAGTAGACTTTTACAATACAATGTGAAACTTCTTAGTTTGGTTGGCTATAAATAAAGAGGCGCGTATATCGAAGACGTTGCCAAGTTCTACTCCTGTTTAATTTGGTTGGCTATAAATAAAGAGGCGCGTACATAGAAGGCTCAGAAATAACTCTCATTCTCATCATTGCAAAATGGCTTCTCTTCGTTATCTTATTGCAGCTGCTCTTGTAGTTGCATTTGTGCTTGAGGGATCATCACCAGCCCAAGCTCAACTTTCTCCCTTTTTTTATTCTTCCACATGCCCTAATGTAACCAACATAATTCGGGAGGTGCTTCAGAATGCTTTCTTGTCCGATATTCGTATCGGTGCCAGCCTCATCAGGCTTCATTTCCATGACTGTTTTGTTAATGTAATCAATCTCCACTCTTTGATTTTTCTTCTTCTTCAATTAATATTTTAAAACACGAGTTAAAGTCCTCTCCTAATATGAATTCTGCTTACTATTTTTTAAAAATCTTGTGTAACAAGTCTATTATTAGTAATATATGATTGAAATATAACCACGTACACTTATATCCTTACCTTCTAATAATCACAATTAAGCTCAGGAAAAGCTTACGTCATGAGGGGATCATGGTCTTCAAAACTTATATTACAATAAGGCAATTTGTATATATGTATGTTTATTCAAAAAAGAAAATGCACAAGTTTGCATTATTTTTCTTAATCGTAAGATAAGAAGAATCTACCTAATTATTAAATTAACGATACAACAGCAGTTGATCACAACAAGTTTTTGATGTTATTTCAGGGCTGTGATGCATCGATTTTGCTGGACAATACTACTACCATAGACAGCGAGAAATTTGCTGCGCCAAATAATAATTCGGCGAGGGGTTTTGAAGTTGTTGATGACATGAAAGCTGCCGTTGAAAGGGCCTGTCCAGGCGTTGTTTCCTGTGCTGATATTCTTACTATTGCAGCTGAAGAATCTGTTGCTCTGGTATGTGTGAATTTCTATTAACAACTCCTCATCTTTCTCGACTACATATTTTATGCTTAAAAGTGATTAAATTACTATGGTATCAGAGTGTAAGTTTGACTTTACATTCGTGTTGGAATTTTCAGACCCTGAGTACTTTAACTAAATGAATCCACATGCTTAGTTTTGAGCGGCAAACAGCCCTTGGAAATTCCCATTTGGCTTTGGTGATAGCCCCGGGCCAAATTTTCCGTTTGAAAAGGGGAGGGTTTTTCTTTCCCCCCCCCCCCCCCCCCCCCCCCCCAAAAAAAAAACACAAAAAAAAACGGTGATGCGATTCATCGAGGACACATCAGTTTTACGTGCTGGGTTCCAGTATATATTTTGAAAAAAAAAAAAAATTCTTCTTTATATGATACAGTCTGGTTGAACCGTTCACTCAAAATTATAACGTCGGGAAACTGCTAATTTTGGGTGCAACAAGACCCATATAAATATTAGCCAAATAGAGTCGGAAAGATTAATTGCATGTGTCTTTCTAATTTTAGTTAAATTTGTTTATTATGCATCTCTCAAGTGATGCTTTTGACTAATGATCGTGGTTTTGGTAACAGTCAGGGGGTCCTGCATGGACAAATCTATTGGGAAGAAGAGACAGCAGAACAGCAAACAGGACTCTTGCAAATGAAAATCTTCCAGGACCGAACAATAGTCTTGAGAGGCTCAAAGATAGATTCAGAAATGTTGGCCTCAACGACAATTTTGATCTTGTTGCACTCTCCGGTAATATTTGCTTTTACGCCCTTTGACTTGAGTACAAACAGACCTTGGAGTCTTTTGGGATAAAGCAGTATTGGAGCCAGAATTAGAAATCTGGATGGTGGAAAATTTTTTAATGCCAATACTGAGTCTTGAAATCTTAGAGATAGTTTAAATGTTGAATATCTTATTTAAAAAGAAAAAATAAATTTTGATAAGGATGAGAAATCTCATCCACTAAATATCAATTTTTTTCTCATTATTACTCTTACTAAGACGACCACCGACACAAAGCACATTCATACTCTACAGCACCTAGGAGGCTTGACTGAATATCCTAATGATGCGAAGAAACTGTGTTTTAAAGTTTGACATTGGTGATTAGGAATATGTTAAAACGTTTGACAAATTTACTCCCCTTAATCACATCATGAAATTTGAATTGCTTCCCAAAAAGAAAAGTGAGAACCACCATAATGAAACTCAGTTATTATCCTTAATTTGTATGAATTTGAGTAAAAATAACAAAGATCGGCTATGCATGTTTTTCAGGAGCTCACACGTTTGGAAGGGCTCAGTGCCGAACTTTTAGCGATAGATTATTCAATTTCAACAACACTGGCAATCCAGACCCAACACTTAACACAACCCTCTTACAGCAACTTAGGCAACTATGCCCACAAGGTGGAAACGGCAGCGTTCTAACTAATCTTGATGTCACAACACCTGATTTGTTTGACAACAAATACTTCTTCAATCTTCAAATCAGCAAGGGCCTTCTGCAGAGTGATCAAGAGTTGTTTTCGACTCCCGGTGCCGATACCACTGCCATTGTCAATGTCTTTAGTAGCAACCAGGCTGCTTTCTTTAAAAGCTTTGTGATTTCAATGATAAGAATGGGGAATTTGAAACCATTGACAGGCAATCAAGGGGAGATTAGATCGAACTGCAGGAGGGTCAACGGAAACAGTAATATAGAAACCAGATCATCGTCAGAGGGTGATTTGATCAGCTCTTTCTAAATAAGCTAGTTTGCAGCACATGTGAGAGATAGAGTTTGTGGGTAACAAACTCGTGAATTTACTCCTATGTTTTGCCTGAAACATGCTTTTTATTTTCAATAAACTAAGGTTGTGTTTGTGTATTCACATCCTTGCTTTCTATGTATCAGAAATCCTTGTCATACAGTATGTGTGTATTTTTTTTCCTATGTCATCGGTACGCATTGTCATCTGAGTCACTTTCCAGTTTTTAGTGATCCATTTTATCCCCCAGCTTTAAAATATTAACCGGAAAAAAACCTTATTCTTACATATTTCTTTCTATTTCTACTTTTTGTCAAATATCCGTAGTTTGACAAAATAGTAGGGAAGAATCTTTTATTTTCAGAAATAATCATACATAGCTTTTTTTATGGGATAACAAAACTTATTTTTAGACAAATTTTAAAAATCCATTTGACAATTTTTGGGGTCTGTGTGTACCAAAAAAGAGCCTATATAATTTCTAAAACCAATTGAATCTCCGTACTATTTCACTAAACCATTTCGCAAGGCAAACACTAACTTACAACTGCTGTAAGTTACAGCACTCACAAAAATATGCATGAACAGTAATAAATGGTGGGTCCCATGTAATTTTTGTGTGTGCTGTAACTTACAGCTGGCTGTAAGTTAGGGGCTCCCATTTCGCAATTATTATGATCCTTTTTCCCCATAAAAGAAAACATTAGTAGCAACAGTTATCTTTTTCATGATCATTAATAAAATCATTTTTTACCCATTTCAAAAGTCATCCAGCCATTTCTTAATTATTTAACTCCCACTTGAGGTTTCAATTAATCAAGACCTCATTTGAAATTAAAGTAAGACCGATTTACCTTTTAAAAACAACATTAAATTATTTAGAAAATATTTACTGCTATTTTTAAAACCTCATTTGAAATTAAACTTCGAGGTTGCTGCAAAGTTCTAATCCTAATCTGGTTTGTTTGGTTATAAATAAAGAGGCATTTCTCTTTGTTTTCCAAGTCCTAAGACTAATTATTCTCTTAATAGAGAAGTAGTAACTCTTAGACAAAATGGCTTCACTTCGTTATCTTCTTGCAGCAGCTCTTGTTGTTGCTTTTGTGCTTGAGGGATCACCATCTCAAGCTCAACTTTCTCCCTCTTTTTATTCTTCCACATGCCCTAATTTATTGAACATTATCGAGGATGTGCTTAAGAAAGCTTTCTCGTCCGATATCCGCATCGGTGCCAGCCTCATCAGGCTTCATTTCCATGACTGTTTTGTTGATGTAAGCAATCTCTGCTCTCTCATTTTTCATCTTCTTTACGTTATCAAGCTCTCTGTCTATTTACTTATTGATATAACATAGTTTCAAGTAGGGATGGCAATGGGCACCGCCCGCAACGGGTTTGCCATTACCAAACCCAAACCCGTACAAAATTTAAATTACCAAACCCACCCACAACCCGCAGCGGGTTTTAATTTTTTTACAAAAACCCACCCGCAGCGGGTTTTAACAATTACCAAACCCGCAATAGTATCCGGCGGATTTTTTGCGGGTTTCCGTATTTAAAATCACAAATGTTTAATATATAAATTTATAATAATAACTTCAAATTCCATATAGCATACTCAATTTTATATTTAAATAATGTAAATGAAAAATTAAAATTTCCACATCAATTCAACACAAATTCTCAAATTTAAGTATAAATTACACAAATCCATTTAAAAAACACAAACTAGTATCTAAAAATAATAATTACATTTCATATTATCATTTAAAACAAGCTCCAAGAGAATATATTCATTTCATTCACCACCATAAGCACCCATCCAACACAATGCCTATAATAATAATTAAGATTAATATTTTCAAATACTAATTCGAAGGAAAATGTCTTTAGTTTTCTTTAGATTATGACTTTAGAATAGGATATAGGCCACATACACACATACACAACTTTGAGCCTTTGACTATTTGGTAATTTAATTAATGACATTATTTTCTTTATACATTTTTAGATTTAAATTAAATTAAAAATATTTGAAAAAAATATTGCGGGTTTGGTGGATATCCATGCGGGTATCCACCGGATATAAGGTTAATACCAAACCCACCCGCATTCATGTACGGGTTTTAATTTATAATACTAAACCCGCCCGCAACGGGTAAAATTACCCGCAACGGGCGGGTTTTGGCGGGTGGGTTTGGGCGGATTTGCGGGTTTGCGGGTACAATTGCCATCCCTAGTTTCAAGCATGTCAATGAACAGTATCTTTATAATTTTTTGTGTCATTAAACAAAATATAGAGTTTTCATTAAGAGTTTGAATATATCATTTTAATTTCAACAACTTCCAAAACCATTTTCATATATCTTTTTTTTTTCTCTTTTTCTTTTCTCTTTACGACAAATTTTTCCTCTCTAATTCGATGTACCGAGGACCATGTAATTCTTTGTTTATAAATAAATTTTAATATGGGGTTTTCATGTACTAGAAATTTAAATCTAGCAAAGATTTGGTCCAAAACAGGAATTCAAATCCACCTCATGGCCTCATCCCTGCTCAGTGCTTTTAATGATCATGGGTCCAATATTAATGGTGCATGGTTGAAAAAAAATCACACTTGTTTTATATTCTTCCAACCGAAAATTTTGAATCAACAGGAAATCCTAGTCTTAAAAACATATGTAATAATAAGACAATTTAAATAAGAAGAGTTTGCATTATTTATTTAATTTTTTTGAATTCATGTCCATAAGATAAGAAGGAATCTATCTACTTGTTAAAATAACAATATAATGGACTGTTAACATAGCAAGTTGTTAACTAATACTATTTTTTCCGGGGTGTGATGCATCGATTTTGCTGGACAGCACTAAAAACATAGACAGCGAGAAATTTGCTGCGCCAAATAATAATTCGGCGAGGGGTTTCGAAGTTATTGATAACATGAAAGCTGCCGTTGAAAAGGCATGTCCAAGGGTTGTTTCCTGCGCTGATATTCTTACTATTGCGGCTGAACGATCCGTTGCTTTGGTATGAATTTCTTTTACCAACTCCTCTTCCTTATTAATATTTTATGCTTAGAAGTAAATTAATACTAGAAAATAGAACCGTGCGTGGCTTTGAAAGACAAAATTTAATATTATTCTTTTTTCTTACTTTGTACTTGATAAAACTGATAAAAAATATGAATTGATTTTTTTTAAAGACGAGGCGACCTTATAAAACTAATGTTATTTATGAAAATTAATTATTTTTTTGTTAACTTTAAAAATATATATTAATGTGTATAGTGTAAGTGTATAGACCTTATAACTTTTGTAGTTGTTGGGAAATTCCAAATTATATTCAACTTGCTAATCTGTTAGAACTTTTATATCTCTTTTTTTTTTCCAACCAACTCCAAAAAATCTCAATATCACCCACACCACATAAACTTCTGACAACATCTATAATATTATGGAAAAATAACATAAACATGTTAAAAGATAAGGATCAATAATTTCTAATATACACTTAAAGATTAACAAACATTAATAATTTAAAAAAATACCTGAGAGGATTGTGTTATCATTCACACGTATATCAATCAAATTCGTAGATATGAATTGGAATCCATTGATTGGAATCTTAACGGTTTCTTTTATAACCAATAAAATAATATTATACTGATTTGAAAGTGATTTGTACTCGCCTATAGTTGAAACAACTTTCAAATTCTTGACATTGTATAAAGAACCCTCACTTAACATGTGCCTAAACATTGTCGCTAAATTTTTCCTAATTATTGCATGCATTAGATTTTCCTAAAAAAAAAATGCTACATTAAGTGTAAAAAAATTGGAAAAAAATAGAGAAAACAATGGGAGAAGGAAATTTTATACAACATTTTCATCAATAAAAATCATGTTCACACTAATCAATTCTACATTCTTCTTGGTATTAACATACTCCCACATCCTACAAAGCCTAACACTTATCATCCAATTATCTTTATCATTTTTCAACTCATGAAGAAAAGAGTGCTCCACGAAGCACACAATACTAAAAATTTAAATAAGTCAAAAAATAAAAACACATGAATATTTCTAAAGAGGATGTTGGTTAAATAATAAAAAAAATCTCAAACATAATAAATCTTAAATACTTAATGTTTATAGAGTTTGAAGAAGTCAAAAGGCACCAAACAAAAGGTTGCATAATTAAATATGAGATTATGACATTAAAATTAAGCCCTAAAATCATTGGTGAAGGAAGATGAATGAACATTCATTCCTATATTAATTAGTTGATATATTTTAAGCCACTAAAGTTTAGTTGTTGGCTTAATAAAATAAATGAATGTTTCGAGACTTATAATTAATTATTATTAACAGTAACATATTGTTGAATTTAAATAAAAAGAGGAAGAGACATGTAATCTTTTGTAATCTAATAATTATTTTTTATTTTTAATATTTTGTAATGTAATTATTTTTTAATCTCAACCAATATATTAGATAATGAAAATATAAAAAGATGAGAAATAACGATGCCACAAATATTAAATACTTAATGTTTATAAAGTTTGAAGAAGTCAAAAAATACTAAACCAAAAGTTGCATAATTAAATATAGGATTATGACATTAAAATTAGGCTCTAATGACATTGCTGAGAGAAGATAAAGAAACCTTCCTTCCTATATTAATTAATTAATGTATTTTAAGCCATTAAAGTTTAATTGTTGGTATAATAAAATAAATGAATGTTTCAAGACTTATAATTAATTATTATTAATGGGTACATATTGTTGAATTTAAATAGAAAGAGGAAGAGACATGTAATCTTTTGTAATCTAATAATTATTTTCTATTTTTAATATTTTGTAATGTAATTATTTTTTTAATTTCAACTAGTATATTAGATAATAGAGAATATAAGAAGATGAGAAATAGTGATGTCACATTACCTGTTGTAGTCTCAGCTTTATATATATGTTAGGAAATAAAACCGCACTTCGCGCAGTTTTGAAAAAAAATTTAATATTTTCTAATTAATTTTTCTTGTGAATGCGTTGAATAATCTCTAAGTGCTATACCCTTTTTCATTGTACTTTTAACTGTTTTTCTTCAACAAATATTGGATGTATTCATTGAAAAAGAAAATTAAAACTTAGATAATAACTAATAAGATTAGTGAAGTCAAACTGTTAATTAATTCTTATGATAAAACAATAACTAAAAAAATGTATAGTCATAGTTTTCTTGATTATATTCAACTTACTACTTTGTTAGAACTTTTATATCTCTTTTTCTCCAACCAGCTCCAACGATCTCATATCACTCACACCACATAAAATTTCGACATCTGTAATATCATAGAAAAATAACATAAACATGTCAAAACATAAGGATCAATAATTTCCAATATACACTTAAAGATTAACAAACATTGATAATTAAAAGAAATACCTAAGAGGATTGTGTTATCATTCACACGTAAATCAATCAAATTCGGAAATACAAATTGAAATCCATTGATCAGAATCTTGACAGTTCCTCTACTAACCTCCTAAGCAAAGTTATAACCAAGAAAATAATCTTATACTAATTTGAAAGTAGTCTGTATCCGCCTGTAGTTGAAACAACTTTAAAATTCTTGACACTGTACAAAGAACCCTTACTCAACATATGCCTAAACCTTGTCACTAAATTTTTCCTGATTGTTGCATGCATTAGATTTTCCTATAAAAAAAAGTTACAATAAGTGTAAAATAATTGGGAAAAAAAAGGAAAATAATAGGAGAATGAATTTTTTATACAACCTTTTCATCAATAAAAATTATGTCCACACTAATCAATTCTCCATTCTTCTTAGTAGTAACAGACTCCCACTTCCTACAAAGGCTAACCCTTATCATTCAACTAAAAATTCAAATAAATCAAACAATAAAAACAAAAGAATCTTTTCTAAAGAGGATGTTGGTTAAATAATAAAAAAAAAACTTAAACATAACAAATCTTAAATACTTAGTCTTTAGAGAGTTTGAAGAAGCTAAAAGTCACTAAATAAAAGGTTGCATAATTAAATATATGATTATGACATTAAAATTAGGTTCTAATACTGGCATTGTTGATGGAAGATGAAAGAGACTTCCTATATTAATTAGTTGATGTAATTTAAGCCATGAAAGTTTAATTGCTGGCATAATAAAAGAAATGAATGTTTCAAGGCTTATAATTAATTATTTTAATGGTTACATATTGTTGAATATATTAGATAATAAAGAATATAAAAAGATGAGGAATAGTGATACTACATAAGCTCTTCTAGTCTTAACTATATATATATATATATATATATAGATGGGTATCAAAATAAGTGAACAGAATAATGGTAAATCTTTGCAGTATTAATGTAATTTTTAATTATTTTTTCAATTAATAATAACCCCTATAAATTAAACATGTTTTTATATTATTTTTCAATTAATTAAATAACCCGTAAGTTCAACTTTACCCTTAGAAGAATACATTAATTAAATAATTATTCACATAGACCAATGTGCAAGATCTGAGTCCACATGTTTAGCCTTTGATTTAAGTGAAGGGATTCATAGTTGGACCCATCATTATTAAATTGGGACGACGCAATGGACTCCATTATTTAAAAGGCCCGGCTACAGTGCAACTGTGATACCGTGCTACAGTTACATTCAGCCGTTGGATCCACTTAGATGAGTGGAGTCTATTAGAATTTAATGGCTGGATGCAACAGTAGCACGGTACCATATTTGCACCACAATTTTTCCCTTATTTAAAAGGGGTGACTTATTGACTATGGTGCATCAGCTACACTGTGTGGTACCAAAATTGCTACACATATGTCAATATAGTGATTATTAAGGGATAAATTGTTACTGACAGTGAGACACTTTTTACTGCGCTGGTGCATCGTAGCAAGTCCTTAGTTTTAAACTTAAAAGTTTTCTTCTTTTGTTATACGACAAAGTTTTGATTCAACGGCTAGCAAATTAAATAGTCCGCCCCAAACGCACATCTCTTAAGATTATTGTTGATTTTGAGTGAATGGCTTTTGGTTACAGTCAGGGGGTCCGTCATGGGCAGTTCCATTGGGAAGAAGGGACAGCAGAACAGCAAACAGAGCTCTTGCAAATCAGAAACTTCCAGGACCATCTGATACTCTTGATGTGCTCAAATCTAGTTTTAGAAATGTTGGCCGCAATGACAATTTTGATCTTGTTGCACTCTCCGGTAATTATTAATTGCTTCTGCATCCTTTTAATTACTTGAGTAAAGTTATGGGAGTAGACTTTTAAAAGTCAAAAGAGCATGGTACTAGCAAACCACGCTCAAAAATTAATTTAAGAAATGAGTGTTATGCCTTAAATTTATGTATACTTAACTCAAAATTGGGCATGCATGTTTTTCAGGAGCTCACAGGTTTGGTAGGGCTCAGTGCCGATTTTTCAGGGGCAGATTATACGATTTCAACAACACTGGCAAGCCAGACCCGACACTGGACAGAACCCTGTTAAAGCAACTGAGGGAACTATGCCCACAAGGTGGAAACGGCGGCGTTCTTGCTAATTTTGATGTCAAAACACCTGATGTTTTCGACAACAAATACTTCTCCAATCTTAGACTCCGCAAAGGCCTTCTGCAGAGTGATCAAGAGTTGTTTTCGACTCCTGGTGCCGATACCGCTGCCATTGTCGAGGACTTTGGGAGGAACCAGAATGCTTTCTTTAAAAACTTTGTGACCTCAATGATAAGAATGGGCAATTTGAAACCACTGCAGGAAATCAAGGGGAGATTAGATTGAACTGCAGGAGGGTCAATGGAAACAGTAATATTGCAACAAGATCATCATCATCGGAGGGTGATTTGGTCAGCTCTTTCTAATAAGCTAGCTTGCGGCATATGCGAGAGAGTTTTTGTGCTTAACAAACTCGAATTTAATCTTCGCTTTGTTTGAAACATGTTATGTATTTTCAAATAAATTAACTACCAAACTTGAGTTTAATCTAATTTTCTTGTCTGAAACATGTTATGTATTTTCAAATAAATTAATTAAACTTGTGTTTTTGTGTTCACGTCCTGCTTCTATACGCATAAAAAAGCCTGGTACAGTAAATTCTCTATATAGTCATATTGTTGAGACCGGATAAATTTATTCTTATAAAGAGGTTATAACTCAATAAAAGTATAGTACAAAAATTATTGTCTTTACTTAATTATTACTAATGCAAGTGATATAGGGGTAAATTATGTCATGTATTAATAAATTAATAATTATTTAATGTAACATGACATATATTTTTGAAATATTATTATTATGTAAAAGTAAGTTTATTAAGTTGGGACCTATAAAAAAATATAACTTATTACAATATGAAATTTATTTTTAATTATAACTGGTCGCAAGTTGGGGCCACGATTTTTTATTACTATAAAGAAATTATTCATATATAAAGTATTTCTATTTGGAGGTTTTATTTGTTCTTTCAACATCATCAATGTCACGTTTTAACCAATAAAAATTATGCATATATGTGGCTTGTGCCGTAGGCTTGCTGCTAAAAATTAATATTAGATCGGGCAGAAAAATTTATGAATTTAAATTTATTTGTCGAATGATACTCTTGTTCTCTTAAAAATTCTTTTATCTCTCTTATTATTATTTTTCGTTTCGTCCTTGAAATTTAATAAAATCAGTTTTCTCTTGAACTTAATTACGCTACTTTTATCTTTTATAATCTAAGAGAACATAGATGAATTTATCTGTTAAGGAATTTACCTTACATCAGTTAATTAAAATAGTTACAATTCTAAAATTAAATTTTTATATGAATTACAAAACAATCACTAGCTATAGGCATAATATGTAGAAGCCATAGGGAAAATGATATTTCGGTAAATAATAATTAAAATTCCGAAGGGTTTTGATTTGTGGAATCCACACGCTAAAAGAATAATATTAATCAGAGGCCAAGGCCCCGCTACCGCCACCAAACAAAGGCACCATTTCATGAATTATTAACTTTAAGTGGCTTAGATTCAACCACTCGTGGGTGAGGAGAGTTTTAGTTTCATTTCTGTAAAGACTAAAAATAAATAAATAAAACGGCTGGGAGGACCGGTACGGCTTCAAAATTTTGTGGTGAAACATACGCTTTTACTATATCTTAGGGAAAACATTAATTATGTAATTATTTCATTATATCATTTTACGTTTTCTGTTTTGCATTTTACATTTTCGTTTTCACCGAAATAAAAAATGGGTTCATAATTTGCAGCCACCAAATAAGTTCACATTTAAGACTAAACTATTAATTTTGAAAAAATAGATGTGCTTGTTTGTTTCTGGGGCGCCTATAGAAGGCCCAAAACGTGTCTTGCTAATTAAGTTGTGGATCACCCCTTATAAACCCAACATCTCTCTTGTACTTTGCCGATGTGGGATTTGCTTAGGGTGTTATATACACCCCCTCTTGGGGACTCAGCGTCCTTACTGAGGTTTGCCCCACCATCGCTCAAGAGGAAACATGGAGCCGCTCTTATACCATAATGTCATAACCCAACCCAGACCTAATAAGATATTATCCGCTTTGGATCTTAACAAGGCCCACATGAGTTTGTTTTCTGGGGCGCCCATACACCCCAAAATGCGTATTGCCAATTAAGGTGTGGATCACCTCTTATAAACCCAACATCTCTCCAGTGCTTTACCGATGTAGGATTTTCCTAGGGTGTCACATACACCGCCTTGGGGACTCAGCGTCCTCGCTGAGGTTTGCCCCACCATCGCTCAAGAGGACACGCAGAGCCGCTCTGATACCATAATGTGATGACTCAACCCAGATCTGACAAGATATTGTCCACTTTGGGCCTTAATAAGGCCTGCACGATTTTGTTTCTGGGGCACCCATACACCCCAAAATGCGTCTTACCAATTAAAGTGTGGATCACCTTTTATAATCCCAGTATCTCTCCCATGCTTTGCCGATATGAGATTTGCCTAGGGTGTTACATACACCCCATTGGGGACTCAGTGTCCTCACTGAGGTTTGCCCCACCATTGCTTAAGAGGACATGCAGAGCCGTTCTGATACCATAATGTCATGACCCAACCCAGACTTGGCAAGATATTGTCTGCGTTGGACCTTAACAAGGCCCGCACATGTTTGTTTCTACGGCGCCCATACACCCCAAAACACATCTTGCCAATTAACGTGTGGATCACCCTTTATAAACCCATTATCTCTCATGTGCTTTGCCGATGTGGGATTTGTCTGTTAAGCAAGCTGACCAAGATTACCAAAAGGAAAGTCATCAACGGTCAAGTCAACAAAGGGTTTATCACTCCACACAGCTTGCTCACGTCAAAGCTATTTGTCAAGGAATATCTCTAGCACGATTTTTACACTTGAATGCCAATATCATGTAGGAATATTTCATTCCTATTTTATAAAGATATTGTGCAATAGTTTAGGAAGTTACTTATTTTTCCTTTAATATTATTAAGCCTTTCAACGGCTACTTTGTCTTTATTTTGTATAAATAACTCTGTAAATTTCATTAAAATTACAGAACAAGAATTATACTCTTCATAGAATTTCTTTCATGGTATCAGAGCCAGCCATGAGTACTAGCAATATAACCTCTTCATCCTTTATCAAAGAGCCAAGTCTAAATATTCAGTCTTTTCATCAATGCTCAAGTCTTGTGTCCATTAAACTAGACAACACGAACTTCTTGTTGTGGCGCTCACAGGTTCTCCCTTTGGTCAGAAGCCTTGGCATTCTGCACCATATTACAGATGCTGAGAGACCCGCAAAAGAAATATTATTGTCTGATGGGGAAAAGGCTGGCAACGAAGATTTCACCATGTGGATCAACAATGATGGGTTGTTAACATCTTGGTTGTTAAGCCTGATGACAGAAGAAGTGATGAGTGGAATCGTTGGAGTAGAAAATGCTCAACAAATTTGGTCATCTTTGGAGAATCAATTACTTCCGATGACTAAGGAAAAAGAGGTACATCTCATGGACAGATTGGCAACATTAAAAAAGGGATCTCTATCAGTTGAAGAGTATGTGCGCAAATACAAGCATATTTGTGATTGTTTGGCTGCAATAAATAAACCAGTGAATGACTTAGATAAAGTCTTTGGTCTTGCAAGAGGTCTTGGCTACGGGTATCAAGACTTCAAACTTGCTCAACTTTCAAAACCACCTTATCCCTCATTTAAGCAGTTTGTCATGGCCCTCGAAAATCATGAACAAACTCTTATTAATTTTGAAGAAGAAAAGAAGAATACAATCAATCTGGCTCAAGCCTTTTTTAGCCAACGAGGCAAGGGAAAAGGTCGTGGAAATGGAGGTTTCTTTAACTCAAAAGGTCGTGGTTTTACAGCAGCAGGAGGACAAAATTTGGCTGATTCAAGTGGTCAAAAAATCAACTACAATGGTGGAAAAAGTTGGAATAATAATGCAAGTCAGTCATGGCAAAAATCAAACAATAATCCAAGTCAACAAGGGCAACAATCATGGCAAGGAAATTCGGGACAACAGTGGCAGCAACCTCGGCAAAATAATTCTGGACAGCCTTGGCAGAAAATTCAGAATCAATCCAAACAACAAGCTGAGGAAGTCAATGAAGAAACTGTCATATGTCAAATTTGTCATTTACCGAAACATACAGCCATTGAATGTCGACGTAGGTATGACTACTCACATCTTACTGAGGAAATTCCACAAGCCTTAGCTGCAATGAACCTGGATGCAAATGATGCCAAATTATATGCTGACTCAGGAGCAACTACCCATATGGTCAATGATCCAGGTAAAATTTCTGAACTTAAACCTTATGAAGGGAATGATGCCATTGTTGTTGGAAATGGCGATTGTCTTAATATTTCACATATAGGAAACACCTCCATAGACACTGGCATTAGTAAACTATATTTAAAAAATGTGCTTGTGGTTCCAGGCTTGAAAAAGAATTTACTTTCGGTAGGGCAGCTCACACATGATAATTCATGCATTATTGAGTTTTCATCTAACAAGTTTGTTGTTAAGGATTATCAGGGAAACATCTTGGCAAAGGGAACTAAGACAAAAGGGCTTTATGCTTTAGATGAAGGACATCATACAGCCCTATACTTATCTGAAGGCAGGAAAGCACCTTACAACATATGGCATCAAAGAATGGGACACCCCCAAATCAAGTCCATTAAGTTTTTGAATAAAAACAAACTTATTGATGTTTCAAATTGGATTACGAAAGATTATGTATGTTCCAGTTGTCAAATGGGAAAGAACTGCAAACTTCCTTTTAATTTTTCCAATAAAATTTCCAGCGTTCCTTTGCATAAAATTCATTGCGACTTGTGGGGTCCTGCTCCTATTTCTTCTGTTCAAAATTTTAGATATTATGCTGTCTTTGTTGATGACTGCACACGTTATACATGGCTATACCCTTTGAAAAATAAATCAGATTTATTTGATGTTTTTATCAAGTTTCAGAAACAGGTTGAAAATCGATTCGACAAGAGGATAAAAATATTTCAAAGTGATGGAGGAGGTGAATTCATATCAAATGAATTTCAAAGTCATCTCAGTCAATGTGGAATACAGCATCAATTGTCATGTCCTGCAACTCCTGAACAAAACGGTGTTGCCGAAAGGAAACACCGACATATTGTAGAAACAGGTTTGACAATGCTCTTTCATGCAAATATGCCATTACAATATTGGGTTGATGCTTTTTCTACTGCTGTTTATGTTATTAATAAGCTACCTTCGTCCACTTTAAATATGAAGACTCCCTTTTACAAACTTTTTGGTATAAATTTTGATTACAGAGGGCTTAGAAGTTTTGGGTGCCGATGTTTTCCATATCTACGTATTTATAGGAAAAATAAATTCTCACCAAAAACATACCCTTGTGTGTTTATTGGATACAGCCCTTCACATAAGGGGTATCGATGTTTGTATCCACCAACAAACAAGGTGTATATCTCACGTCATGTAATTTTTGATGAGAATTTGTTTCCCTTTAAAACTAATAGTCTGCCAAGTTTACCTATACAGGTCAGCCAAGAAATTGTTACATTTCCTGATGTTGAGAGCTGGACTAAAAAGGAGAAAGCAACAAACAAGCCATATCATACACATCGTTGCCATGATATACTTAGTTTAGATGAAAATAGCTCCCCATTTCAGCAAGCCCAGCATGAGTTTCACGTAAACCAACAACAAGTTGCTCATGCAAATCCAAACTCTATAGGTCTTCAAAACACAATGAACTCAAACATGCATGACTTGGACACAAGCCAACAAGTCCCACGTGAAATTCATGATATAGTCATCCACACCGATTCAGCCTCTACAGATAATCAAGCCAGCTTAAGCCCTAGCTCAGCATCATTTGAAGAATTTGATATCACTTCAACTGAGCAAGATTCAGAGAACAATATAGGAACTGGCAGCACTCATTTGGAGTTAGAAACTAATACTCCTCAGTCAACTAAAGGCATTGATATATTTGTAGATCTTCGTATTCCCAAAGAGCCGGAAACAAGCAACACTCATCAAATGATAACTAGACACAAGTTGCGTCATCACCCTGAGTTGGTTGATAAAATGGCTCTTACTACAACAATAGAGCCAAAACACTTCAAAACCGCCATTCGACAACCTCATTGGCGCACAGCTATGTTAGAAGAGCTTGATGCTCTCCATCAGAATAATACATGGAGTTTGGTACCAAGGCCAGTGAATACAAACATAGTGGGATCAAAATGGGTGTATCGAACTAAGTTTAAGGAAGATGGGTCCATAGACAAATACAAGGCGCGTCTTGTAGCACAAGGATACACACAAATTCCAGGTTTGGATTTCGAAGAAACCTTTAGTCCTGTGATTAAACCTACCACAATTCGGTTAATTTTTTCTCTTGCTGTAACATTAAATTGGACCATGAGACAACTTGATGTTAAAAATGCTTTTTTACATGGTTTTTTAAAAGAAACTATTTTTATGGAACAACCTCCTGGTTTCTCTAATCCTTTATATCCTGATTATGTGTGTAAGCTTAACAAGTCCTTGTATGGTCTTAAACAAGCACCCTGTGCTTGGTTTGATAGGCTTTCTCATTATTTACTTCAATTGGGTTTCATATGCAGTAAAGCCGACTCTTCCTTATTTATATTTCATAATAATGACTCATTAATCCTAATGCTAATTTATGTTGATGATATAGTGGTGACAGGCAACAATACTTTTCTAATTGACCAACTTATTCATCAACTAAGCATTGAGTTTGCTTTAAAGGATTTGGGACAGCTCCATTTCTTCTTAGGACTTGAGATTCGGTATTTCTCTGGAGGTATTTATGTTTCTCAAACCAAATACACCAAAGACTTACTGACCAAAGCAAAGATGCTAGAAAGCACTAGTTTGTCAACTCCTATGGCCATCAAAGAACAAGCCAACCCCATTGATCACAAGCCCGTCAATGCAACCGAATATAGACGATTAGTTGGAGGGCTCCAATATCTCACTCTAACAAGGCCGGACATCGTTCACGCAGTCAATAAGGTATGTCAACATTTTCAAACACCCACTGAGGCTAATTTACGTGCTGTTAAACGTATTCTCAGGTACTTAAAAGGGAGCTTGGATTATGGGATCAGATTTCTCCAACAAAGCTCTCTTAATATTATTGCCTTTTGTGATGCTGATTGGGGAGGCTGTCCAGACACTCGGAGAAGTACCACGGGATATTGTGTCTATATGGGTGCAAATTGCATCTCATGGTCTTCAAAACGACAGCCAACTGTCTCTAAATCCAGTGCTGAAGCTGAGTACCGAGCCCTTGCTTCTACAGCAGCAGAACTCACATGGATCACATACTTGTACCGAGAAATTGGCATTCCTCTTGCTCAACCTCCACAACTTTTAAGTGATAATTTAAGTGCCTTGCATATGACTATTAACCCAGTCTTTCATGCTCGCTCGAAGCATATTGAATTAGATTATCACTTCATTAGAGAAAAGGTTGCTGATGGTGCCTTGGTTACGAGGTTTGTCCCTTCTTCGTTACAAATTGCAGACGTTTTTACTAAGGCTTTGTCAAAAGCCATGTTCCGCGATTTCAGATACAAGCTTGGCGTTCATCAAATGTCACTTGCCAGCTTGAGGGGGGATGTTAAGCAAGCTGACCAAGATTACCAAAAGGAAAGTCATCAACGGTCAAGTCAACAAAGGGTTTATCACTCCACACAGCTTGCTCACGTCAAAGCTATTTGTCAAGGAATATCTCTAGCACGATTTTTACACTTGAATGCCAATATCATGTAGGAATATTTCATTCCTATTTTATAAAGATATTGTGCAATAGTTTAGGAAGTTACTTATTTTTCCTTTAATATTATTAAGCCTTTCAACGGCTACTTTGTCTTTATTTTGTATAAATAACTCTGTAAATTTCATTAAAATTACAGAACAAGAATTATACTCTTCATAGAATTTCTTTCATTGTCTAGGGTGTTACAGGTAAGGGGTTTGAACACAAGGTTACTTTTAGAACATTGAATGCAACAATTATTTCTGAAAGGTTTTAAATGTTATGGATACAGAGGAATTAATTCGTAAGTGTAAAGTGATAACTATCAAAGAGAAAGAAAAAAATATAGTAACTTTGGAAGTGATAATGAAAGAAAAAAGAGAAAAGGTTTTGGTTGGCTGGTTGATGGGCAAGATACTTCTTACGAGAGGAGTTCATAAGGAGGGGTTGAATATGGCATTACTGCAAGTTTAAAGGACAATTAAAGAAGTTATGATAGAGAGCTTGGGTGCTAATATCTTTATTTTCAAGTTTGCAGATGAAGCTAATAAAAGAAGGGTGATGGCAGGAGGCCTTTGGCACTTCGATAGGGCCTTAATTGTCCTTACAGAACCGAAAAGAATTGGGGAGATCACAAAACAGTCTTTCACTCATACAGAATTCTGGGTGCAGATTCGAAATGTCTCGGTTGCTGTATGGAAAGATATTTTCTCCAAGAATTAGGGCGAGAAGATTGAAATAGTAGAGGAGGTTGAAACAAAAGAATATAGTGAATATATTGGGGAATTTGTAAGAATTATAATTTCGATCAATATGAATAAGCCATTACAAAAGATCTTACAAGAGGATGAAGCAGATATTCCAATGCATGTAGATTATGAATGATTGCCTGACTTTTATTTCTACTGTGGAGTTATTGGCCATTAATTCAAGGAGTGTGCTAAGTATCAGGGCCAACGAAAAGAGGAACTTCCATATGAGATGTGGATTAAGGTAGTTATAGTGGGAGGACGCTCAAGGAAGCACCATATCAAGGAGAAATGGAATAGGGATAGTGGCAAATCAGTGAGTAATGCGGCAAACTCAAAACACCACGACTGCTCACAACAACCTCAGCAGAGTCAAAGTAACCCGATTGACAAAACCAAATCAAGACTCGATCAGGAAGAAATGGGTCAAAATTATGAATTAGCTATAGGTGATGAGGTGGAACGAGTATGTGAGAAACATTTAATGAATGGTGTATTGGAAATAACAATGGCACAACAAGCAAGCGGCAAAACGCAGCATGAGATAGAGGGAAACGCAAGAGGACCTGGAAATATGGGAATTCAGGCGAGAAATAAAAATGTTAAAAACAAGCGAGAAATTTTAGAGGTAACACCAATTAAAGTTTATGAGGAGATACTGTGCTAAGAAGGCGCGAATGAAGCAAAGACAGGAAATTAGTCTCGAAGAGCTCCAATGAGGCCCAATAGAAGGAAATGGAAATTACAAGTCCGAAACACAAACTCCAATGGTGGAAACAAATATGGGTTAGGGGCGTTAAAAAGGCCAAGTTGTGAGCTAACTGAGCCAAGTTCAAAATAAAAGAAGATGAAAGTGACTAGCCTACCCAAATTAGAAACAAAGCAATATCAGCTGAATTCACCAGTGGCAAAACTCAATTTGAGCTGGGAACCGTTGGCAATGAAGGGAATAGAAATTGCAGACTCAAACATAGAAGAGATATCGGTGGAGGCTGGCGATCAAGAATGCTAGAAGCCATGAAAATCCTCAGCTAGAATGTTCGGGGTTTAGGGAATTCCCGGATGTTCCTAGCAATGCAACAAATTCTCCAAATTCATAGACCTCAACTTGTGTTTTTGAGTGAGACAAAGTTGCAATCTATGCAAATGGATACGGTTCGTAGTAAGCTAAATTTTGATAGCTGTTTTGTTGTGGATAGTAGTGGAAGGGGAAGAGGTCTTGCAATGCTTTGGAACTTTGAAATTTGTGTGCATATTAAGTCATTTAGCAAGCACCACATTGATGCTGAACAACAAATAGGCAATGAAAAGCAAATGCGATGTACAGAGGTGTATGGACATCCGGAGATGCAGCAAAAAAAGCACACATGGACATTGTTGAGACGGCTATTAGGTTTATCTTCCACACCTTAGTTATGTTTCAGTGATTTTAATGAAATTTTACACCTATATAAGATGAATGGTGGCAATGATAGAAATCCAAACCAAATTAGTGACTTCAGAAAATCCTTGAGAGATTGGAATCTAAAGGATGTGGGCTACATGAGATATCTATTTACATAGGATAATGTAATATTTGGCCCTGACTTTGTGGAAGAACGATTAGACAGATTTTTATGCAATGAGGCTTGAAGTGAGAGATTTATTGAATATGTAGCTGCTAATCTCGAGAGTTGGATATTCGATCACAACCCAGTGTTGATGGATGTTCAGGATAGAGGTAATGACCTGAATTATCAAAGAAGGAGAACTTCACGAATCCATTATTAAGATATGTGGAGTTCATATGACACCTGTAAAAGTATAATTGAAGAAGAATGGCATAAACATGGATGCTGGAACATTGATGATCCCATACATTTATCCCAGAAGGCGACTAAAGATTCCATGGCTACTTTTATTCTGTGTAGTAAGGAAGAATTTAAAGGGAGAGAAAATAAACTGAAGAAGTTGAAAAAACAGTTGTAAAGCTTAAAGGAAAAAAGGTGCAGTATGAATTTGAGGATGAAATTAAATGGGTGGAGAGACATATTCATAACATATTGGCCGATGAAGAGATTTTCTGGAAACAGCAATCGAGAGCGGATCGGCTTAAAGAGGGGGATAAGAACACTAAGTTTCTCCATCATAAAGCCTTATCGCGAAAGAAAAAGAATAGAATATGGGGAATTGAAGATGAAACAAGAAGATGGATTGAGAATGTGGAAGAAATGGAGTATGAGTTTTGCACTTATTTCACAAATCTGTTCACCACATCCAGACCGAGCTAGAACCAAATAGCAGCAGCTCTTTCAAGGATAACACTAAGGCTCTCAAATGACATGAACGAGAAATTGGACAAGCCTTTCTCAACAGAGGCAGTTGTTGAAGCCTTAGCACAGATGTGTCCAACAAAGACTCTAGGGCCTAATGGGTTGCTAGCAGTCTTTTATAAAAAAACATTGGAAAACGATTAAATCCGGAGTTATCACTACTTGATGTGCCAAGCATATATCTTAAGTGTTCAAAAGTTACTGTAGATTGTTGGGCACCTGCCTTTAAGCTTTCACTAATATTAAGTCAAATTGGTAGTTCAGTATGATCCACAGCATATATATTTGACCTAAATGTCCCCTGCTCGAATATTTTCGAATACAAATTAAATATAATTTGCACATAATTGTATGAGTTGTTTGGATTTAATTCACGTGACATATCTAAAGAAGACTTGTGAAAAAGAATGAATGATATACCAAACTCAAAAATGATTTTTTAGTTTAATTCATGAGTCAAGACTAACATATTATAGTTTCATTTTTATTCTTTTTTGGATCAAGTACTTATATATTCTCAGTTCAAGCAGCTTTAATCTTGCATTGCACGGCTAAAAGTATAGTATACTGTACACTAGTTTATGAATAAATAAAATGTATGTATCATTAATTTTACTATCATTTTTTCCCTAAATTATTCATCATTTGGTAATTATAATTATTATAAACTTGATCTCCTTCTTTGTTATAGGGTTGTGATGCATCAGTGTTATTGGATGGAAGTGACAGTGAGAAGTTTGCCGCGCCTAACCGGAACTCAGCACGAGGATTTGAAGTTATTGACGCAATAAAAACTGCCGTGGAAGATCAATGCAGTGGAGTTGTATCATGTGCTGATATTTTAGCCATAGCTGCAAGAGATTCAGTGCTCTTGGTAAGTTGGTTGATTAATTGTTCTTCTCATATAGATTCCATGGGACTAAAAGAAATAGAGACATGAGAAACTTGAGACCTTGTTTGATATTGGGATTTCATATTTTTTAAGCCACAGCTACTATAGAAAAAAGTAGCAACTATAGAATAAAGGTTGATAATGTATAGTAAATATAGTTTTCAATAATAATTTTGACAAAAACAATAGAGATATTATAAAATTTTCATCATAATAATTTGAGACAAAATTAACTTAATTTTAAAGTCACTAGAACAATTGTTTACCAAATACTTTAGTATTGTGTCTTAAAAGATAGAACTGTTGAACTAAATTATCAAGCAGGGACTAAGTCATCTTAGTTCACAGGATTCTACCAATTAATAGATAAAGAATTTTTTTTTTCATATTCTAATGGTATGAGAAAATTAAAATTTTCTCTTTATATTTGAACTTTATGAGGTTAACTTTTACTTATACAAATACTATGACAATATTTTGCAGAGTGGAGGACCTACATGGAAAGTTCTGCTGGGAAGAAGAGATGGACTGGTGGCAAACCAGACAGGTGCCAATGCTCTTCCTTCACCGTTTGAGGGGCTAAACATTCTCACTGCCAAGTTTGCAGCCGTGGGTCTAAATATTAAAGACCTAGTGTCCTTGTCAGGTAATTTATTTGACCTCTCTATCACCATATATTTGTATCAACTCATAACTAATTAGCCTTCGTTCGGGATCACTTTAAATCGTAAAGTAATGACATTCTATATAAATTTGGCTCCTCTACTAGTTTAACTTATTTAAAATTATTAAAATAAGAAAATTATCATTTATCTATCCGAAATTTTCTCAATGTTTGAAAAATATCCCAAAAGTTTGCATTAGGAATCCCAGGACCCCTTTTTGAACTCCCATAATGTGCGAGCTTGGTAATTTTAATGTTTATGTGCAGGTGCTCATACAATTGGATTCGCAAAATGTGCCTTCTTCAGCAATAGACTATCCAACTTCTCAGGAACAGGTGCTCCAGACGCTACAATGGACACAAGCTTGGTGTCCGAATTGCAGAGCCTATGTGCGAACGGGGACGGAAACAATACGACGCCGCTTGATCGGAACTCGATTGATCTATTTGACAACCATTACTTCCAGAACTTGATCAACAATAAGGGCCTTCTTAGTTCTGATCAAATTCTATACTCTAGTGATGAGGCCAAATCAACTACTGAGAGTCTTGTTGAAAGCTATAGCAGCAACTCAAATCTTTTCTTTGCTAATTTTGTTAATTCTATGATCAAAATGGGGAATGTAAGTCCACTCACCGGGACTAATGGTGAGATTAGGAAGAACTGCAGGGCAGTTAATTCCTTAACTGAGATATGATTTTATGCAAGAATATACTCAACTTTGCCATGGTGAAGTTACTGTATATCTAATGTCTGTGTATTTGTATGTGAGTGCGTGTGTTTTCTTTCTTTTTTTTCTTTTTCTTTTTTTGGGTGTTCGTTATGTTGGTAATATGTAGTCTACTATGAATAAGGTTGTGATCTCATTAACATTTTTTGTCTTTTAAATTTTTAATAAAATTATTCTCCTACTTTTTCTGTCTATGATTGTTCGACACTTTTTTTTTTAATTGATTCATCTTTAATTAAATTATAATTCCTTTAGAGTGAAACATATTTAACAAATTTGAATTCTTGTCATATTTACCTTTTATCCAATCGAATTATAATGCACGTGTTGAATGAATTCCAAGAAATATACGTGTGGCATCTCTTTCTCCTGTTTTTTTTTTTTTTGGTTTTGACCACGAGGTATCTTGGGGAGGGCCCCAACTGTGAGAGACACTTTTAAGCCCGTACCACAACCCAGACTAGAAGTCCCCACTTGAATCGAGAGGCACAGATTCTCCCAACAAAGGTGACTTCCCTGCGACTCGAACTGGGGAGCAAACCCAGTCAATTCTCCTGTTTTTTTTTTCCCAAAGCGAAATAACTTCTTTCATAAGTTTTTCCTTGTTTTTCTCCTTTTCGTTTTTTTGTTTTTGTTTTTTTTGTTTTTTAACCTCTTTAGGGTACATTGAAAGAGCATAAATTATGATTTGGGTGCAAAGAAATTTAATTTTCTTTGTTAAAAAAATAATAATAAAAAAGTCAAATAGCTGATAACGTCAGAATTCAAAGTAACACTCACGGAAACAATCTTGCTAAATCAAATATGGCATTTTGCATTGCTTTAGCTAAGGTCTTTCAATCATTCTTAAAGCAGACAATCAAGGCAAATCAACAGAGTCCTCAATCGGCTAGTTCATTGAGGAAATCATGGAGATAAATTGCAAATGAAAGATTACCCAATTAGTCCCTTCTTTTTTTCCAGAATAATTCATGTTATTTTAATTTTCTTTTCTTAGTTTGTATAAATGATCAAACTAAGAAATCTTCTCTTCAAACACTCACTCTTCAAAGCTTTTATATAATCTTGTCACTAATCATGTGGAGCCTGCCAAATCATTTCCTCACCCTCAACTTCTCCCTCCTTTCTCAGCTTCCTCTTACGAACCGAACTTGCTTTGGCTCTCACTGTCGGAAAAGCAAATGATTCTTTATTTTATTAGATCTTCTAATTTGCTTTCGTTTAAGGACAAATTTCTCTCGATCGGTTTAGATATGTGGTGGTTGTTATTATTTTTTTCAAAGTTTTATTTTTATTTAAGTATTTAGAAATCTATAGGCACCTGTTGATTTTTTTCCCCCCAAGAAGCTCTAGTATGTATAATATGTATGATATAAAATGGTAAAACCTACTATGATGACCTATTATTACGATGCAAGGCGTCTTAAATAAGCTGAAGAAGATCCTCTCATAATGAAGCATTTGCACATTTGATAGAGGTGTCATTTAATTGAGAGAATATTCAAGACAGGATAAATCAAAATTTTTGGGCTACTATTATGATTGCTAAGCCTTGGCAATCTTCAGTTTTAGATTTTCTTTCAATGATTTACCTAACTCTTATACGAGTGGACTCACACTATATTACTAGACAATTTAGTTGTGCTAAATTAGATTGTATGTGTACAAATTGAGGACAAAAATATGGCAAAAGGGCTAATAAACAAATCATTTACTTCAATTAATTTTATTGTATGTATTAATATACATATGTCATTATTCAGATCCCAATTTTGTACATTTGTCCTTTGTCATTGCTTCTTGTCTGATACAAGGCATGAGGTCCACCTAAAATTCACAGGGGCTTGCTTCCGTACTTCTCGTACTATTGTGTCAAACGATTTCTCTAACGGCAAGTATAATCATTGTTCTCGACTTTCTTTTTCGTAATTTTAAACGATTTCAATAATAATGCTTAAAGCATGCATCTCATTAAATTGGAATCAATAAGCCAACACTTTTGACTTTAGTGAAAGAGATTCCATAAAGGACAAGAGAAGTGCTATGTCCGAAGAAAGGAATTGATGTTCAATATGAATTTATTCGAATCTCTCTCTCTCTCTCGCTCTCACTCCATATATATATATATATATATATATATATAAACCAATTTATACAGTGGACTAGATCGATCATATATATCATTGTGTTTGTTCATCCACAACTAATACGGAGGTCACACAGAAAGCGATGTGAGTATTCAATTTTTTTGTCTTAACTTTTGTGTTAATTATCTAATTAATTTATACACACACTACGTTGATATATTTTTGGTGTTCTTGAAGGATTACTCCTTATCCATTCATTATAAATATATGTGTATCAATATTATCAAAATTTCTTGAAACATACACTTGGCAAGGAGCAGATAGAAAATGAGCTGAGCACCCAACTAAAATTTTTCCAAGCGAGTGTTGTTTATTTCATTATGCTTCTTTTAGCAACCGATTGAATATATGCGGATGATAGGGAGCAAGCTCAAGAGCATGTATCAATTGAAGTGGAGAAATTAGCAGATTCTTTCAGTAGGGAACTGAAGCCATTGCATCCCTTATCCGGAAAGTGTTCCATCTACAGAGTTCCTGAGACACGCGGCGTCTACATCCAAGTGATTACACTAAAAAATGATCTCAATTGGCCCGTTTCATCATGGAAAGGAACAGCTAAAAGCCATGGAAGAGCACAAAAAAGGATACCTAACATACTTTCTTCAACAACTAAGGTACGCATGGCAAGTTTCTTTGCATTTATTAAGGAAAGGGAACCAAAATTGCGCAATTCTTATGCAGAAACCATTCCTCTTAATTGCAATGAGTTGGCAAAAATGGTTTTAGTGGATGCTGTCCTTCTCATTGAGCTCTTTCTTAGATATTTTGAACCTTATTTGAGAACTGATGATGATCGCATAATTGGAAAATCGAATTTGTACTTGGAAATACGGCACGACTCTCTGCTGCTAGAAAATCGGCTTCCACCATTCATTCTCAATGACCTCAATGACTTGTTTAATGTAGCCAAAACAGCAACCAATCAAAATGACTTTGTTGAGAAGCGAACCACAAATCTGGAATTGTGGTTAAATATGACATGTCAATCTTGTGTTCCAAGATTGGAAGATATGTCGGTTGAGTAGCAAAAGGGAGACTTATGACAAGCCTGGTAGATCAGCCAAGTGAATAAGTTAAGCACACGTTGAGGCACATGACTTCACGTATTCTAAACGGCAAAGAAAGGTTGCGTTTTGGATGAAGCTGCAACACGTGTTTTTTAGGCTGGTTTAAACAACTGTTAATGCCAACCAAAGTTGGTTGGTGTGAGTGGTCTGTCACTCTCACTTCTTAAGAGAGGTCAGGGGTTCAAACCCCGCTCTCGTATGAAGTCACCACTTTGGCCAGTATTTTACTCCTTACAAGCTAATCCAGTGCGAGCGGAGATTAATCTGAATTGTGGTACTAGCTTAAAGATGCCTCCTACAATTGGGCTCACTCAAAACCACCTCGTAGTTCAGACAAAAAAGAAAAAACAGCTGTTAATGCCATTAATAGAAGCGGGAAAATTCTGGGTTTGTTACTAACAAACCCAGGGATGTAACACTGGCTTCTGGGGGTTGTTTCTAGAGCAATCTAGGCGTGTATATAAGGCTTCATGGTCTCGGTTTTGGCTAGCCTTAGTGTATGACAGTTTCTCAGATTGCTTGTATCTTGAAAACACCAAATCAGTGAAAGTTCTCTCTCTCTTTTACAGTGGATGTAGGTCACCTGGTGGCTGAACCATTATAACTCTTCTGTGTTCGTGTGTGATTGTTTTTGCTCTTCTTTAAGCTTGCTATCTGTTGATTCGAATCTGTGGTTTCATAAAGTTTTAGTGGATCATAGTTGGTTCTTTGATTAAAGCTAAGTCGAGTGGATCTTGGGGGATCAAGATCGGTTATTTGCTGATCTTGGTCCAACAGACTTGTACCGAAAAATTCCCTTTATTGCAATTACCTGTTATTGGTTCCGTGCAGATATGCTTCAATTTCTTCCAATACAGGAGAACTTGTTAGAAATCCACTTTTTCAGAGCACAGCATTTTGTTGACTTGCTTATACTCTGTCTTCCGCCATCCCAGCCGCGTGCCATAATTGAATTGAAAGATCAAAAGATACCCAGTGTAAAGTAACTTCACCAAGCCGGAGTCAAGTTTCAAACGGGGTCAAGCAAAAATCTACTTGACATTAAATTTAATCAAGGAATTCTGGAAATTCTATCTCTAACGGTATATTTTCATAAGACAAAGCCTTTCTACAGGAATCTTATAGCTTTTGAGAGGATGCATGGCTACCCTTTATATTTTAATGACTGCATTATAGTGAGGTGTTACCTCATCAGCACTCCAAACGATACGGAATTACTCATTCAAAATGAAATTATTAGCTTGGGTACAGTGAACTACTTCCAACTATTCTTAGCAGCCTTTGTAAAGGCTGTTCAGGTAGTGGTTTATATACATACATACATGTATGTAATAATATATGTGTGTGTGTGTGTGTGTATGTATGTATGTATGTATATATATATGTGTGTGTGTGTGTATTTATGTGTGTATGTATGCGCGCGCGCGCGTGTATGTATTTGCTTATGGACTTACACTCATTGAATTCAACGTAACAGGTAATAGGGAAGTTGAGGAGATGAATATCGATGCATTGAATAATCTTTGACAGTACAATTAGTACGTACGTGGTTAGGTTCTAAGTACAAATACAATAACCAGCCTTAACGTTTTCTTCAAAATCCGGGAGGCCTCGACATCATCAGCTGCTGCAATGGTTGCATGCGGGAAGCCAAAATCTCAGTTGTAGTCGGGTGACCAGTTTTATAAATCATGGAGGTTGCCGATTTGGCAGAGTTGATGATCCATTGATCATTGTTATTTCTTTGCATCTCACATTTGAAGCACGGACATAATTGCCCATCATTCGGTACCTCAGAATATGTCAAAGAACGTCCTTGCATTGTGACTGTGGCAGTAGGGAACGCAACGGCTTCAAAATTATTGCAAAGAAGAGGCACCGATCGAGGAACAAAATGGCAACTCCGGAAGAAAGGATGTTCCAAAGCTTCCGCAGCCGTAGGCCTCATGTGTGGATTCCAGGAACAAAGCCGTGAAATCAAGCTGATGGATTCTCGACTAGCTGATGGTGACAACTCACGCAGATTCACACCACCCATCTGCGGGAACTTCCAGTCGAGATTGCTCGCGAGTTGAATTCCAAGAGGCCAAGAATCCTCGGTGGGGCTACCAATCACTTGGCAGATTTTGTAAATTTGATCAGCTGAATTTTTTCCCGGAAAAAGAATCCTGAAACTCAACATCTCGAACATAATAGCACCCATCGCCCACATATCCACTTCAGGTCCATATATCTCGGATAAAAGTAACACTTCAGGAGCTCGATACCAGCGAGTTGTAACATAATCAGTGCACGGCAGACTGGAATCAATTTCCTTCACCATTCCAAGATCCCCTATCTTGATCACACCTTTCGAAACAAGCAAGTTGGAAGGCTTTAGGTCACGGTGAAAATAACCCTGTCGGTGCATGTAATGGAGACCTTGAAACACTTGGAAACACAAGTTTCTGACTTCATCTTCAGAGAAATTTTGACCCGCTCTTTCTTTCATAAGTTTTAGAAGATCAGATTCCATGTACTCGAACACAATGAATACGTCTTCGTGTTCTTTGACAAGATTCCTCAATTTGACAATGTTGGGATGATTATTCATCTTCCTTAAACATTTAACTTCTTTCAAGTTCCTGCTCTCGTCCAAAGAAAAAATCTTCTTCTTCAATTTCTTGACAGCAACAAATTCACCACTCTTTTTATCAAGAGCCTGAAACACGTCGCCGTAACTCCCCGACCCAAGCTCCCTGATCTTTTCGTATTGCTCCATTTTTTTTCAGTGCGATATATGGAACCAAATTTTTTTCTGTACGGATATTTATAATGTGACAATAACTTGCCGTACTGAATTAGGGAATAGTTTCCTATTCCCATTATATATATATATGTAATAACAATTACCCTAATTGAATAGGAAACTAGTTTCCTAAATGAAATTAAAACTGTAGTAGGAAACGCGTACCAGAACCGCATTAGGAAAAGGTTATATTAGTAATTTTACATATATTATTAATTATCTAAGTACATTAATTTTTTTTAATTTAACCAGATAGGCTGGTTAATTTAGAAACTACTGTAATATAAGTTACGTAAATACATCAAATTAACCAAATAGGCGATTATGAATTTAACAGTTTCCCCCTTTTTTTAATTTTCTTGTTGTGTTGCCAGTGTTCGCTAAAAGAAGAGACTGCCAAAACCAATAATGAGAAATGTTGGTCAAAAAATGTTATCATAAGAGTTCATGCATGATTTCATTTGATCCAATTAATGAACATATTGAGAAGTAAAATTGGGAAAATCTTTTATTGCAGTCTTATTACATACTTATTCAAGAAATCACAGAAAACACAAAACCTGCACACTTATAAATAGAAACACACAATCCAATGTTTTTTGTACGAAATTAGGACATGTAATATCTCACAGTGCTTGGAAGGATGTAAATGATCAGCTCATAAGGAATTGCATCCTTTGATTAGCAATTTGGGTGGACTTAAGCCCATACCAAGATCAAAACCGCAAATGTCATTTATGATTTTTGTTCCAAATGTCATTTATATTATTCAACATTGTTCATTTTATATTGTTGTTTTATCAATATCCTCCTATTTTTATTTTCTGTGTCACTTGACATATACGATGACAATCTATCTTTATTATTTTTTAATACCATTAATGCTAATGTTGAAATATAGGTAGGGATGGCAATGGGGAGGGGAGGGGAGGGGAGGGGACCAATCTCCCTGTATCCATTGTCGATATTTTGCGTATGTCCCCATTCCCTTCCCGTCCCCATCAGAATTACTTAAGAGAATCCTCATCTCCTCCCCGAATAATAATAGGGGATCCCCGAAGGTCCCCGATCCCCGAATAACTAATACATTTTTTTATTTTCGATTTGAGTTAATCATATTAAAATAAAAAATTCAAATAAAAGTAAAGTTCGAAAAATATCTTACATTAATATCCATTACAAAAGTCACAAACATTAAATTAGTAAGTAACGCAGCATGCAAGGGATACAAACTATCATGAATAAATTAATAGTCTAATACAAATTGTTACAAATAAAATCAAATTTAGATTCAAAATTAACTTTTTCAATGGTGGCGTGGGCACTTTATAAATGTGGATTATTCCCTTTACAGCACAATAGTTAAGTCAGAGCAAATCAAGAGCAAATATTAGATTAAATTAAATTAGATATTAAAATTGTGATTCGCTGTGGGCAATTATAACATCTAAAAATAAATAAAAAATATATTTAAGTTTAAAATATTTAATGAATATTAAAATTAAAATAAATTTTTGGGCTAATAGAATCTATCCAGTCTTTTTAATGTCCTAAACAAAAATTTATGACTTTAATTAGTTAATTAGGCCTAAAAGTTTAATAATATAAATATTTTGATATTTGTTCTTTCTACCAATTTTTATAATTTTATAATTCAAATTTTATTATTTATTTACTAGTAATTTTAAAAAATTAAAATTAAAATTAAAATGGGGAAATGGGTAGGGGATGGGGATTCCACCTCATCCCCATCCCCTCCCCGAATAAGAAGTTGAGTAAAAAAATTTTCCCGTCCCTTCTCCGAATAAAAAATTAGGTATAAAATTATCCTCATACCCTCCTCGAATGGGGAAAATCCCCCCCGACCCCATGGAGATTTTTGTCATTCCTAAATATAGGTGATGAAAGAGAGGATTTGGGGTGAATTTTTATTCGTTAATATCAAATATTTGCCAATTGGATTTTTTTCAGAATCCGACTCTTCAATTCCACTCCCCGGGAAAAATGAGAGATCTTGGAGAATTGGACTAAGAAGTTTTCACTTGTCAGTTCATAAATTTGAAGAGAGTCTGTTCAGTCGAATATCAATTAAGGAAGAAGATGATGTATTGAACAAATAGGCCAAGATTCTTTTCTGAAAAAATATGATAATGGTGCTTTGTTTCATACCGTCGGATTCATATTTTGGCAAAAAAATAAATTGTTTCAAAGCTTTCGGCAAACTAATGAAAATAAAATCACAGCGTACTTGGTAATGATGATCCTTGAATTTTTACCAAATTTTGACATTGATGGACTTGAAATTTTTACTTATATGTGGTTTTGTAACTATAGGAAACTAAGAATTTTTATATCTTAGTAACAAAATTCGGAGTTGGTGTTAATTTTTTGGTCCAATAGCTTCTACCATTTTCCAAGTATTCATAGGGGAAATACAATGGAATAGGAGGAATGCATTCTGAAATTACAAATTATAAATTGGGACTTTATAAATAACAATGATTATAGTTAAAACAATGTTATACTATTTAAAATAGTGATTACAATAATGAGATAACAAAGAAAATATGATATAAAAATAGAATGTAAATCAAGGCCTCGATGTAGGGTGGGCAAAAAAGTTAGGGTCGGCCCAACTTAGGGTCATGGACTTTAGGCCCAGCTTGTTTCGTGATGCCATGGACATGGGTAAAAAAATTTAAAGCTAGTTGTGAATTGGCTTAGTTAATGGTTGTATTTGATTATTTATCGATTATGTATTGAATAATCATTACTAATTTAAATATTTTATTTTTAACTTTTTGCTTTATTAAAAATTTATTTAAAAAATTAATGGAAGCACAAGTCCAGTGCAGGCTCAGATTGTCCAAGTTTGGATAGACTTTTAGAGGGTGTGGACCTATTACTAATAACATGGACTTAGACATGAGCTTGAAAAAACTCAGCATAAACTCGTAATTTGTCATCCTTACCTGCATGATATTATAGCTTCATTAAAACAAATTTGCCTCCTGCTCTCAAGTGCTTTAGGATTTGAATAGCGCCTATTTTTCAAGAGACAATGGTAATGAATAATTCAGGTGCACCAAGAGGTTATTGTACAAAAAACTTCCATTGTGTCTAAACTTTATGAAAATTGGATCTCCGACAAAGGAGGCATTGAAGTTTTTCTCTTCTTATTCTTCTATCCTTATTTGTCTTATATTGTTCCTAGCCACTTTTTTGAAATGATGAAGAATGTCAATTCATAGAATTGTATGAGAGGCATTTTTATCCACAAATTTGACTGCTAAAATTTTGTAACTGATGTATTTAATTTCTTATTATTAAGTACCGTAGCTAATTAAAAGTATAACTGTTGCTCGTTAAACCTTTTATTTAACTCTTAAATTAAATTCAAAATGTAACTGCGGCTTCATTAACCACGTCTTAAATTCGGGATTTAATCTCATATTAAAATATAAATTTAATTGGGTATTATAAATTCTGAATTACTTGGCAGTTAAAAGTGATATATTCTGGAATTGATTTCGTAATTAATTTTAAATTTAACTAGCTGCTACAATTTTTTGTAGCTCCAACTCTTACTCAATGCAATCAATGGTGTAATTTGTGCGTTGTTATTCACCCAAGCATCATTTTAAATATAAAAGTACACCTTATTATCTTTCACTTATACAAAGTACATCCACTCAAAATTATGCTTTAAAATAGTAAATTATTATGATACTTTTCCAACCATATTTGTATGTCAAAGCATTTTATCATTTTACATTCAAAACCCCATATAGAGAGCTACGAAAATTAGTTTACTGACACATTGTCCAGCTAAAGTAAAATAAAAAAATTATAAGTACAATATAAGGTTGATAGTGAGTAATTTATGTAATATTTAATAAAAAACACAATAAACTAGTTAGTGTTGGATAAACGAATAAACAAATCATATTCTAATCGAATTGTAAATAAATTGGCTCAAAATTTTACTGATTTGGATTTGATTCGGTTATTAAACGAATATTCGATTCGATTCGTTTAATTTATTTAGTAGAATTAATAAACGAATCAAATCGAATTTGGATTCCTTTACAATTCGTTTATCCTATAAGGAATAAATTGAATATGAATTTATTTACAAAAATATAATAGATAAATAAAAATTAAACAAAATAAAATATAAAAAGAGCATAAATTTAACATCCTACAAAATACAAACTTATTATCATTTATAATTATTATATTAGCTTTCAAACTTTAAGTTTTTTTCATACTAAGTATAAATAAATAATTTAATTAAATGAATTTAAATGAATGAATTATATTCGATTCGTTTATAACTCACTTACTAAATGAATCCTTAAATCAATGAATCAATATCCTCAAACCCGGATTAGATCCATTTAATTAGCAAATCAAATCAAATTCACCTATTTATTAAACGAAACAATTTTTTCAAATCCAAACCCATTTAATTTGCATCGAATCGAATCAAATAAACGAATCCTAGCCCAAATTGCCACTTCTAAAACTAGTTGTACAATATTCTTACTGGCACCAAAATCAGATTATTTTTTACTTCGTCAGAGGAGACAGTCCCTTAATTGGGCCGGATATGTTGATGGTTTCACATTTGCATCTCTTCCCATCAATTTTGTATTGTTGCCATGGATTGAAATTTCTTGCTTCGTTTGGGCATCCACGCATGTAATTACTACTTTTAAAAGATCCTTATAGCCATTTTTTTTATTTAGCAACGTAAGGAACCCTGAATCTGCGACATCAAGTTAATATGTTATTAATGTATGTTAAAGTAAGTTTAACTTCATGTGACTTCTACAGAAAATCGTCACATTTGTTCGGGTTAACATTATAAACTTCTATTGCTTTCGGGTAACTTATTGGCAAATTGGCTTGCAAAGAGTTTTCAGCTGCACGATGGGTAACGTCAAAAAGAAAGGCAAAGAAAAAGTGTTAATTAAGCGTAGCTATCGACTTCACGTTCGTTAATATCAAGTTTTAACAACGGATGTGTTCGATCAACTTACAGAACAACTATTGATAAATTGAAATTCACAAAAATTTGATACAAGCCAAGGATTAACGATGCCAAATAGGTTATTATTTGATTCATTTCATTGAAAACTTGACGTCATGAAGAGCAAAGCACCCCTATAATCTTTGGAGAGCGGACATAACTTTTCCTATATCGTGTCAAAATCCTCATATGTCTATTTAATTATGTTCTGAGAATTCTGTTTATTTACTTAGAAAACAGAGAGAGAATTTATTGATTGAGAGAAATTAGAAACCAAAAAATATTCATTTCACATACTGTAATTTGAGATTACAATGCTCTGCATATGGTTGTGTGTACAATCTTCTAAAAGCAACAAACTCGTGTGCTCACATGCATCTATACATAACGAACTTTTAGAGGGAAACTATAGCTTTCAACAATATGCATAATGACCTTCCAACGTGGATATTCAGCAACGATACTATGCAGCTCAGCTCTGATGAATCGGCACTTAATTCTTAACACACCCCCGTAATCTCAAGGTCTTGAACAGACATTGAATTTAGTTCTCATTAAGCAAAATCGTCAAAACGAAGAGGCTTTGTAAGCACATTAACTGACTGATCAAGACTAGATACATGTTCAATGACCAATTCCTTATTTGCAACATGTTCCCTAACAAAATGAAGATCCAATTATATATGCTTAGTTATAGAATGATATTAGGATTGTTTGCCAAAGTTTCTGCAGTTTATTATCAGAGTGAAGAACATGAGACTTGTTGAGTGATACTTGAGTTCCTTTAAAAGACAAGTGATCCACAAAATTTTAGATGTGGCTAATGCTAAAGCTCTATATTCGGATTCAACAATTGATTTAGAGATAATATGTTGTTTCTTAGATGACCAGGACACAAGATTAGTTCCAAGATAAACACAATATCCTCCAATAGATCTTCTGTCATTTGGATCAGACCCCCAATCTGCATTAGAATAGGCTATCAAGGTTAGGGAACTTGAGTTGAAGAACTGAAGTCCAAAATGTGTTATACTTTGCAAATATCTCAGCACTCTTTTACAGGCCTGCCAGTGTAAAGTAGTTGGAGCAGTAAAAAACTAGCTTAACTTATTGATTGTAAATGCAATATCTAAACTGGTCGGTGTTAAGGATTGTAGAGAACCAACAATGCTTCTATAAAGTGAATGATTTTCAAACATACAATTTATCAGCAACACTTGTAGGCGTGTTACAACCTTTACTGTCAAACATGTAAGCTTTCCTTAAGATATCTCCAACAAACTTAGTTTGAGATAGATGTAGGCCATCAATAGACGGAGTCACTTATAATCCAAGAAAATATTTGAAATCCCCCATGTCTTTGAGAGCAAATTCTAATCCAAGCTGATTAATAACCTCTGTTATCTGAGCATTGCTTAAACTTGTTATCAGAATATCATCCACACGGACAAGAATAATTAAAATATCACCTCTAATATGCTTGAAAAATAAGGAAGTATCTAACTTGGAAGACCTGAATCCTCATTGAATTAGATCCTTTTAATCTATCATACCAAACCATGGGGGCTTGTTTAAGGCCATAAGGGTTTTATTCAACTTGCAAACATGATTGGGAAATTGAGGATTAATAAAGCCTTCTGACTGAAGCATGAACACATCTTCAGTAAGTAGGCCATTTAAAAAAGCATTATCGACATCTAATTACCGTATAGGCCAATGATTCATGACTGCCAAGTTGAGAACAAATGGAATAGTGCAGGGTTACAACAGGACTAAATGTCTCAAAGAAATCTATTTTATAATTTTGATGAAATCCTTTTACAACTAGTTGAGCTTTATACTTTGAAATGCCATCATCTGGGTTGTATTTAACTTGAAAAACCCACTTATTTCCAACAAGTTTGGTGGCTATCTCAGTTGGAACCAATGTCCAAGTATCATTTCTCTGCAAAGCATTATAGTTATCTTGCATAGCCACATGCCACTTTTAAATATGTACAAGCTCGAGATGTGCTAGAGTTTGTTAAAAAATTTTAGAATCGGGTCAAGCTAGCACTCTTGGCCTATGTTTGGGCTCTTAGCTTGAATTCTTGGGCACTTGGGCTGAAAATTTGGGTGGTCCGCAACATTAAGCTCAAAATATACTAATACAAAACATGGACTCCAATAACAGGCTTGAGGAGATGCTCATCAAGATATTGCAATGATAGGTCTATCACTATATCATCAAGAAGCATAAAAAAAAAGAAATTTCTAGGATAGTCATATGAATCACCATTCTTAACTATCTAAATGACAAATTAGACGGGTTTTGACATTTTTTAAGTGTTTTATGAAACTTAGATTTCCCGTATATTAAACAATACTAAGATTTACAAACAAACTTGAATCGCCAAATAGATTTTACAAAGAATTTCAATCACCAAATCTTCATTATAATGAAAATCTTTCTTGTTACTTGTCACCATCATCTCCTTCTAATCAAATTTAATTAAAATAATGGAATACTAAAATGAATCAAGTTGGTTTCTCACGTTCAGTAGCAAAGATTGAAATTACTGAGAATGCATAAATTGTGGACTGGGAAATTCGGAGAACGTTGGCGATTAGAAAGTATTAAGAGCTTTTAGTTTAGTGCAATAGATAATTAGCTTTTTTGGGTAAACACTCTTTTAGTATTTTAGGTTTCGGATAATTATGCAATTAGCTTATGAATTTTTAAAAATTATTCAAACCATCCTTATTTATGTCGAAATTCACTCAACGCACTTTTTTCACTTGAAGTAGGTAATTAGACTTGTCTGTTCTTGTTGGAATTTAAAAGTAAATCAGACACAACTACTTAGGTAGAATTGCATTAAGGATGAAATTTATTATCAAAATTAAAATTTAAAAATCTGTTTGCTACTGCCTTTTTAAAATTCTTAAAATATACGTACCTTGTACACTTGGCTCACATAAAGATATAAATAAATTACAAGATTGATTAATTGAAATCGTGAAAAAGTAAAGGTCCAAAGGGAGATATATTCCACGCGTATAGCGTGCCGCATCGTTATTTCTAACTTATTGAAATCTTAAATTCAAACCGAATGATTGAAATCATCATCCAAAATCAAACAAATCTCATGCATGCACCAACCGAAGCCACTTTCCACGTGTAAAATGGGCTAGTCAACTCATACAATTATCAACAATATATCCTCTTTCTTTTCATCATCTATTTCTTTGGCATTTAATTTCTATCATTTTCTTACCGTCCAAACAGGCGCATGCATCCAGATAGGTATATAGATATCTTCTCCCCACCTAACTTTATTAGCACAATCACGTTACATAAGAAAATAGTAAGCTTTGTTGGGTAATTGGTCTTTATTTAATTTGAAAAGAGCTATTTGCATTTCTTTATTAATAAGAGTTTCCAAGCATTGAAGATTTGCCCGTATTTGAGTGAGCAAAAGATATACAGCTTAGTCATCAGATTACAAAACAGGTTAACAAATTTATTGACAAGCAAACAACTAACTAAGATCTTGTCATTCGACAAATTTTTAGTTTTAAGATCATTTAGGAATATTAGTACAATAATTGCAATCTAAGCCAGAAAGAAAAAGACATATTTTGTTGACATAATGGCCAAATATAATTTACTCATATCTCAAAGCTTTGAATAAAAAGTTAACCAGAAAATCCTGAAATGGTTTGCCTGTGGATAGAGATATTAGATATTCTATATTTAATTTTCCTTGACGTAGGGTCATATGCACAATGAATTATAGACAAAGATTGTCGGCAGTCTCCCATATAATATTATTTACACAGATTATGTACTTAGACGTTATCAGTTCCTTCAATTTCAGGTAATTTCGTAATCATATTCATATTATATTATATACAGTTCATGAACACGCGTTATTCAATCGTCTCATTTTAAATATAATTAAACTGCAAATAATGATACCACAGACATTTTTGGTTTTAGTTACATACCAGGAGGCTGAATAATAATAATAATATTAATAAGAGCAGGAGGGGAAAGGAAAAATTGAAAACCATTTTTAAGCTCAGTACAAAATTCAAGGACAGGACCGAGGAAAAAAAAAAGAATCTTGATGTACGTAGGACATGCATTTTGTGGGGGAAATAACTAATTGAGTTACAATACTCATATAATATGTTAAGTCTTTAAACTTTCGGTGATATATAGAAACAAAATCCGTTGTGTTTAATTGCAAAATCAATCCGATTATGGTCGAAGTTTGTTGTTTGATGCCTCAAATGTATTTGATTCTTTTAACTATTTCCAAGAAATTTTTGAAGTTTTAGAACATATAATTTTTATGTTTTTTTCTTTTCGCTTTTATTTCAATTAGGAGTATTCATTTTGGAAATGTGAAGGTAATTCAGATTTGTTCATACAAGTGAATTCAGAATATTTACGAGTCTCCACGTACAAGAGCATGAAAAATGCTATAGTTTTATTAGCTACAGATAAGTCGTGAGATATGCTTCAATCCTCATCACTCATTGTCACATGTAAGTTGAACATTTTCTTTTAGTTCTTATCACATAAAAAAAATAGTCTAAACTCACTTATATATGAGTCTCACTTTTTATGGGTTTAAAGTTTAAGATGTGAAAAATGATCAATTACATTTAATTAATTATCCCAAAGTTCTTTAAAAGTAGTTTCGGGATAATTTTTTCTATTTTTGGCGGATATTAGATATTGTCCTCATCACTAAACTAAACACCATTTTCCATTTAAATA
This sequence comes from Citrus x clementina, assembly GCF_000493195.1. NCBI lineage: Eukaryota > Viridiplantae > Streptophyta > Magnoliopsida > Sapindales > Rutaceae > Citrus > Citrus x clementina. The sequence continues at coordinate 4,947,573 of NW_006262688.1, read as the reverse complement.
GGAAAAAAAAAAGGAAAGATAGAATAAGGCCAGAATAAAATTCGGTGAGTTGTTGAAGGATTTATGGAAAGTGACAGAAATGGTGTTTTTACTTTTTGCTTTTTTTGAAGAAAAGTTGAAAGCTTAAGCAGCACAAATTAATGTTGCTTTTACGATTTTGTATTTGTTGCGTCACATTTTCTTTCCTCAAATATTATATTAAGTGGACTCAAGTATAGCGGTCCGCCTACTGTGCATATCAGAATAAATTAAACATATCAGAATAAAATTCGGTGGGTTGTTGAAGGATTTATGGAAAGTGACAGAAATGGTGTTTTTACTTTTTACTTTTTACTTTTTTTGAAGAAAAGTTGAAAGCTTAAGCACCACAAATTAATGTTGCTTTTACGATTTTGTACTTGTTGCATTACATTTTCTCTTCAAATACTATATTAAACATATTTCTTTATAAGTAATGATACAACCACAAATTTTTATATAAATTGATATGACATTAATTTATTAATTGAATAAAAATATAAATAAATTATGTAGACTAATAAATATTTAATTCAACTAATTTTATCATACCATATCAATTTGTACAAAAATTTATAGTTATATCATTACTCTTTTTTTATTGAAAAATTCTTTAAATTGTGCGTTCAAATCAGTTCAATTAGTAATTCTCTTAACTTAAAATAAAAGATCCGGGAATCAAAAGCCAGTTTGGTATTTATTTATTTAGATTATAATTTTTTAAATACTTTATCAGAGGCGAGATTTGAAATAAACATCAATTTTTTTAAATCACAAATAAATATCAATTTTCAGTTGTGAAAACAACTACGAAAAAAATTAACAGCATACCATTCTCAAAAAAAAAAAAAAAGCAAAAACATTTCATTTTCAAAACGTCATCCGTCACGTCACGTAATTAATTATTTGACTCTACTTGTGTATTGTCGGTGTGGACAAAGCTACGTTACAGACTCTTTATGTAACAGTTCAGTGCAAACTGGCCTCGTATCAGCTAATTTCTAGCAACTTTTCCTCTCTCCTGCAACGAGCGGATGCTCCCCATTTGCTACGTTACAAGGTCCGTGTGTCTCAATCAATTATTTATGTATAAACTGACAAAAATGATAATTCAATATAAAGAAAAAGGATAAAAGTCTACAAGCTTGAAATGAAAGGTTTCGACTTTCGAGTATGTGGAATCCACACGCCTCGTACAGTCCACATTCGCATGGCGATGGCATGGACTAAATCCAACGTTATCGTTTATCAAAGTTGAATTCTTCAACCCTAATTAAGTCGATCAGAATTTAAGCTGATTTATTTATTATTATTATTTTCTTTTACAAACAAATGAAATTTTGGATATTACAAAGGGGGAATTATTCTTCTTTAATTTCTCACCCTTAGTCACCAGAAAATTACAATAGGGGCCAATTGCGTTTTTTTTTTTTTTTTGCACAAAGTTTGGCCAAAAAACACTTCTTGCTTTGTAGCTCAATAAAGTTTCAATGGCATCAAAATGGACATGCATAAACGAGTCTGCCAATATTGCCATGCCATGAATCATTTTAATTAAAAGAGGGACATGTCCATATATAAATGACATACATTGCAGCATCTAATTGCACAGACAGTAGTTTCTGAATCAAAATGCTAGTAATAATAAACAAACAAACAAACAAATAAATAAAATTTAACTGTAAAATCTTAAACTTTTCTTGCCTAATAAAACAAATTTTTCATCAGTTACGAAACCAGCTCAGCAGTATATAAACAAAATTTTAAAATTGAAATTGAATATTCATCCTAATTTTCCATCCACAAAACTATACACTCACAATTCAGCGAATTATTACTTGAAAGATATAAGGAAAGGAAGAAGATAACTATTGTATATTTTTAAACTAACAAATCTAACTCTTTCGTAGAAAATTCCTGTTCATTCTCTTTGGTTAAACATATATGATTTAAGGATAAGTGCACGAGTTACGAATAATTTATTTATAAAATCATAATTATAAAAATATAAAAAGATAGGGTGTTGTTACATAAAAAGCGGAGTGGAAATATCCTCACAATTTTCTTTTTGGGATAAATTTTCTTTTGATCCTTAAGATTTGAGTCAATTATCTAGCTAGACTTTGTATTTTTAAAAAATTATTTTAAAAATATATGTCTTAGTCAAAATTATTTACTTAATTATTCTCCTTTTTTTCCTTAACATGTAGATTTATTTGAATTTTAAGTTCCATGTAAGATAAAAAAAATATTTTACCCACTTTGAAAGTTAGATCCAATTGCGATAGAAGTAGGATGAATTATATAAGTTCATCCTTTTAATATTGGTGTTGTTATTACCTTTTCTTTTGTTTAATAAGAAAAAAGGAAAAAAAGTTCTAATAGGGACAAGAAATCTCATCCACTAAACAAGAACCTTTGCCTTATGAGTGGTTTTGTTGCAGAATTGATAGTATATTTTGGAATAATTACCAGCCAATTTTTTTTTTATGCCAAAAATAGTAATTATACTTTTGTAATGGCAATTGGAATGATATTAACTCCATTTATTCATTATCTATGTTACGCCAAATGTTCTATGGGTACAAGCTATTTAATGCCCCAAACACTTTTTTTATTTATTTATTCTGGACCACGAGAGTTATTTGTTTTTATCTCGATTCTTCTACCCCTAATAGGTATTGGTATTTATCCCGATTTCGTTCTCTCTCTATAAGCGGACAAGGCCGAAGCTATTATATCTAATGTTTTTTTGTAGATAGTTTTCATGACTAAAAAAAATCAAAAAGAAATCCCATGATTTTAAAAAGAGTTCGTTATCCAATGAACAAAGAAATCTTTTTTCTTCTATTACTCTTAAGTTAAATGAAAAGAAGAAGTAAAATATTTTTAATTTAATTTAATAACCGATTCATGGGGTGGTTGGAGTATTTAAGGGGGGACGACCGAGATACACTTGACATACTTCTACAATACTAAAAAGCAAATAATAAATGATCGTTAACACCTCAAAACTATGTGGAGAAAAATATGCTTTCACCAAACTTTAGGGAGAAAATCGATAATGTAATTATCTCATCATATAAGCTTTTGTTTTCAAACTGTGGACTTTTACAATATAATGTGAAACTTCTTAGTCGTTCCCAAGTCTACTCCTGTTTAGCTTGGTTGGCTATAAATAAAGAGGCGCATATATAGAAGGCTTAGAAATAACTCTCATTCTCATCATTGCAAAATGGCTTCTCTTCGTTTTCTCCTTGCAGCTGCTCTTGTAGTTGCATTTGTGCTTGAGGGATCATCACCAGCTCAAGCTCAACTTTCTCCCTCTTTTTATAATTCCACATGCCCTAATGTAACCAACATAATTCGGGAGGTGCTTAAGAATGCTTTCTTGTCCGATATTCGCATCGGTGCCAGCCTCATCAGGCTTCATTTCCATGACTGTTTTGTTAATGTAATCAATCTCTACTCTTTGATTTTTCTTCTTTTTCAATTAATATTTTAAAATATGAATTAAGGTCCTCTTTTAATCTGAGTTTTGCATAGTTTTTTAAAAAATCTTGTGTAACATGTCCATTATTAGTAATATATGATTGAAAATAACTACGTACACTTATATCCTTAACTTCTAACAGTCACAATTAAGCTCAGGAAAAGCTTACATCATGGGGGAAACCTGGTCTTACAAACTTATATAAGACAATTTGGATATATGTATGTTTATCCAAAAAGAAAATGCACAAATATTCATTATTTTCTTAATAGTAAGATAAGAAGAATCTACCTAATTATTAAATTAACGATACAAGAGCAGTTGATCATAACAAGTTTTTAATGTTATTTCAGGGCTGTGATGCATCGATTTTGCTGGACAATACTACTACCATAGTAAGCGAGAAATTTGCTGCGCCAAATAATAATTCGGCGAGGGGTTTTGAAGTTGTTGATGACATGAAAGCTGCCGTTGAAAGGGCCTGTCCAGGCGTTGTTTCATGTGCTGATATTCTTACTATTGCAGCTGAACAATCTGTTGCTCTGGTATATATGAATTTCTATTAACAACTCATCTTGCTCTACTACATATTTTTAGCTTAAAAGTGATTAAATTACTATGGTATCAGAGAGTAAGTCTGACTTTACATTCGTGTTGGAATTTTCAGTCCCTGAGTACTTAACTAAATGAATCCACATGCTTAGTTTTAGGCGGCAACAGTCCACCGACATTACCATGTTGACTTCGTGATAGTGCCTGGACAAACTTTACCGTATGAAAAGGGAAGGCTTCTCCTTCCCCCCACCCCCCCAAAAAAAAAGTGATGAGATTCATGGAGGACACATCAGTTTTACGTGAAAATATCTTCTTTATGTGATACAGTCTGGTTGAACCGTTCACTCAAAATTGTAATGTCGGGAAACTGCTAATTTTGGGTGCAAAAAGACCCATATAAATACTAGCCAAATAAAGTCGGAAAGAGTAATTGCATGTCTATTTCTGATTTTAGTTAAATTTGCTTATTATGCATCTCTCAAGTGATTCTTTTGACTAATGATCGTGGTTTTGGTATCAGTCAGGGGGTCCTTCATGGACAAATCTATTGGGAAGGAGAGACAGCAGAACAGCCAACAGGACTCTTGCAAATGAAAATCTTCCAGGACCGAACAATAGTCTTGAGAGGCTCAAAGATAGATTCAGAAATGTTGGCCTCAACGATAATTTTGATCTTGTTGCACTCTCCGGTAATATTTGCTTATACACCCTTTGACTTGAGTACAAACAGACCTTGGAGTCTTTTGGGATAAAGCAGTATTGGAGCCAGAATTAGAAATCTGGACGTGGAAAATTTTTTAATGCCAATACTGAGTCTTGAAATCTTAGAGATAGTTTAAATGTTGAATATCTTATTTAAAAAGAAAAAATAAATTTTGATAAGGATGAGAAATCTCATCCACTAAATACCAATTTTTTTCTCATTGTTACTCTTACTAAGACGACCACCGACACAAAGCACATTCATACTCTACTGCACCTAGAAGGCTTGACTGAATATCCTAATGATGGAAGAAACTGTGTTTTAAAGTTTGACATTGGTGACTAAGAATATGTTAAAACGTTTGACAAATTTACTCCCCTTAATCACATCATGAAATTTGAATTGCTTCCCAAAAAGAAAAGTGAGAACCACCATAATGAAACTCCATTATTATCCTTAATTTGTATGAATTTGAGTAAAAATAACAAAGATTGGCTATGCATTTTTTTCAGGAGCTCACACATTTGGAAGGGCTCAGTGCCGAACTTTTAGCGATAGGTTATTCAATTTCAACAGCACTGGCAATCCAGACCCAACACTTAACACAACCCTCTTACAACAACTAAGGCAACTATGCCCACAAGGTGGAAACGGCAGCGTTCTAACTAATCTTGATGTCACAACACCTGATGTGTTTGACAACAAATACTTCTTCAATCTTCAAATACACAAGGGCCTTCTGCAGAGTGATCAAGAGTTGTTTTCGACTCCCGGGGCCGATACCGCTGCCATTGTCAATAACTTTGGCAGGAACCAGACTGCTTTCTTTGAAAACTTTGTGACTTCAATGATAAGAATGGGCAATTTGAAACCACTGACAGGAAATCAAGGGGAGATTAGATTGAACTGCAGGAGGGTCAACGGAAACAGCAATATCGCAACAAGATCATCATCATCGGAGGGTGATTTGGTCAGCTCTTTCTGAATAAGCTAGTTTGCAGCTAACGCGAGAGAAAGAGTTTGTGGGTAACAAACTCATGAATTTACTCCTATGTTTTGCCTGAAACATGCTTTGTATTTTCAATAAACTAAAGTTGTGGTTGTGTATTCACGTCCTGCTTTCTATGTATCAGAAATCCTTGTCATATTGTATGTGTTTCTTTTTTCTTTTCTTTTTTTTCTCCCGAAGTCATCGATATGTATTTTCATTTGAGTCACTTACAAGTTTTTAATAACCCACTTTATCCTCTAGCTTTAAAACATTAACCGGAAAAACACCTTCTTTTTACATATTGCTTTTTTCCTTTTTGTCTGACATTTGTAGTTTGACAAAATAGTGGGGAAGAATTTTTTGTAATTTTTAAAAATGGTTACACAAACTCTTTTTAGGATAAGAAAACTTAGTTTTTGGACAAATTTAAAAAACAATTGTGCGGTCTATGTGCACAAAAAAGAGCCTATATAGTTTCTAAAAGTAATGGAATCTTCGTGTCTAATCACTAAACCACGGCAAATATTTTGATCTTTTTTTCCCAAACTAAAAGTAGTAACAATGGTTATCTTTTTCATGATCATTAATAAAATCATTTTTCCTTCTAGAACTTAAGCGTGTTCTATCTTTTTCATTTCCTCTCGGTCCCTTCTTGAATTAGAAATCTAAATTACTCTTATACCCATTTCAAATATAATCCTGCCACCACTTAATTATTTAGCATCCACTTGGGGTTTTAATCTAACCCCATTTGAAGTCAAAGTCAAACAATTATATCTTTTAGGATAAATATTAAAATATTTAACAAACATTTATTGTTAGAGCTTAAAAATTAAGATGATTGAACCCACACTTATATGATAAAAATAATTATAACTTAAAGAGTTTGAGTAGCTCAATCTCGCATCTAACTATGTATGAGCTGACAAAATTATATTTGATATTTCGGTAGACAAATAAAAAATTTCAAAAGGTTTTGTTTTTTATATGAATTTCAAAAGGTTGAAATGAAGGATTTCGAATATGTGGAATCCACACGCCACTTGCTCCACATTCACACATACGATAAAAGAAACAGGTAGGCTGGCATTAAACAAAGGCGGCTCGAGGCGTCGCCGCCCCTACCTAACACCATTTCAAGAATTATCAACTTAGTCCCTCATTTCATGAATAATTACTCAAAATTTTGGATTTCATTTTAATAAGCTTTTATTCTCAAATAAGTTTGATATACATGCATTTGTAATACGCTCATTTATACTTTTTTTTAATAAAATTTTACAAACAAATATTCCCCTTTCTTATGTTCTCTCCACAAAAACGAAGGTTATTTCTAAATTTCAAGATCATTATGAAAATAAGACATGTAATTTCAAATGCTCCGTAATTAGTATATTGTACTTGAAAAAAAAATTAAAATCGAAGAATCTAATTGAAGACTTAAGCTTTTAAACACGAAAGAAAAATTGAATGAAATTTAAAAAAGAAAATTAACTAGTAATTTTATTTTAATAATAAAGAAAAAAAGACATCTTTATCCATATAGTTTACTTAGATGCTCACGTGGGCCACATTAGTTTAAAAAAAAATCACATAAACCTAATTAAGGGAATTACCGAATTAATAACGTAACTAACCTATTCAAACAGTGAAACGAGGAACTTCGAGGTTGCTGCAAAGTTCTAATCCTAATCTGGTTTGTTTGGTTATAAATAAAGAGGCATTTCTCTTTGTTTTCCAAGTCCTAAGACTAATCATTCTCTTCATAGAGAAGTAGTAACTCTTAGCCAAAATGGCTTCACTTCGTTATCTTCTTGCAGCAGCTCTTGTTGTTGCTTTTGTGCTTGAGGGATCACCATCTCAAGCTCAACTTTCTCCATCTTTTTATTCTTCCACATGCCCTAATGTATTGAACATTATCGAGGATGTGCTTAAGAAAGCGTTCTCGTCCGATATCCGGATCGGTGCCAGCCTCATCAGGCTTCATTTCCATGACTGTTTTGTTGATGTAAGCAATCTCTGCTCTCTCATTTTTCATCTTCTTTACTTTATCAAGCTCTCTGTCTATGTACTTACTGATATAACATAGTTTCAAGTATATCAATGAACAGTATCTTTATAATTTTTATGGCATTAAACAAAATATAGAGTTTTCATTAAGAGTTTGAATATATCATTTTAATTTCAACAACTTCCAAAACCATTTTTATTTATCTTTTTTCTTTCTCTTTACAACAAATTTTTCCTCTCTAATTCGATGTACCGAGGACCATGTAATTCTCTGTTTATAAATAAATTTTAATATGGGGTTTTCATGTACTAGAAATTTAAATCTAGCAAAGATTTGGTACAAAACAGGAAATAAAATCCACCTCATGGCCTCATCCCTGCTGAGTTCTTTTAATGATCATGGGTCCAATATTAATGGTGTATGGTTGAAAAAAAATCACACTTGTTTTATATTCTTCCAACTGAGAAATTTAAATCAACTGGAAATCCTAGTCTTAAAAACATATGTAATAATAAGACAATTTAAATAAGAAGAGTTTGCATTATTTATATAATTTTTTTGAATTCCTGTCCATAAGATAAGAAGGAATCTATGTACTTGAAAAAGTAATAATACAATGGACTGTTAACATAGCAAGTTGTTAATTAATATTATTTTTTCAGGGGTGTGATGCATCGATTTTGCTGGACAGCACTAACACCATAGACAGCGAGAAATTTGCTGCGCCAAATAATAATTCGGCGAGGGGTTTTGAAGTTATTGATAACATGAAAGCTGCCGTTGAAAAGGCATGTCGAAGGGTTGTTTCCTGCGCTGATATTCTTACTATTGCGGCTGAACGATCCGTTGCTTTGGTAATGAATTTCTATTACCAACTCCTCTTCCCAGTAAATATTTTACGCTTAGAAGTAAATTAATATGGGTATCAGAATAAGCGAACAGAATAATGATAAATCTTTGTAGTATTAATGTAGTGTTTAACTATTTTTTTAATTAATAATAACCCATATAAATTTAACGTGTTTTTATATTATTTTTTTCAGTTAATTAAATATCCCGTAAGTTCAACTTTATCCTTAGAAGAATATATTAATTAAATAATTATTCACATAGAACAATGTGCAAGATCTGAGTCCACTGTTTAGCCTTTGCTAGTTATTGCATCTGCTATTCAACGACAAAATTGCCCCACCATGTGGAAATTGATTTAAGTGAAGGGATTCATCGTTGGACCGATCATTTTTAGATTCGGACGACGTGGTGGACTCCATTATTTAAAAGGGGTGACTTATTGACTATGGTGCATCAGCTACACTGTATGGTACCAAAATTGCTACAAGTATGTCAATATAGTGATTATCAACGGATAAATTGTTACCGACAGTGAGACACTTTTTACTGCGCTGGTGTATCGTAGCAAGGCCTTAGTTTTAAAATTAAAAGTTTTCTTCTTTTGTTATACGACAAAGTTTGATTCAACGGCTAGCAAATTAAATAGTCCGCCCCAAACACACATCTCTTAAGATTATTGCTGATTTTGAGTGAATGGCTTTTGGTTACAGTCAGGGGGTCCGTCATGGGCAGTTCCATTGGGAAGAAGAGACAGCAGAACGGCAAACAGAGCTCTTGCAAATCAGAATCTTCCAGGACCATCTAATTCTCTTGATGAGCTCAAATCTAGTTTTAGAAATGTTGGCCTCAATGACAAGTTTGATCTTGTTGCACTCTCCGGTAATTATTAATTGCTTCTACATCCTTTTAGTTACTTGAGTAAAGTTACGAGAGTAAACTTTTAGGAGTCAAAACTGCCTGCTAATAGTAACTCATACTCAAAAATTAATTTAAGAAATGAGTGTTGGTGCCTTAAATTTATATTTACTTAACTCAAAATTTAAATAATATCCCTAACAATAAAATTATCATTATTGTTCCTCGTATGTGAATTCAGTAAAAATAACAAAGGTTTGGTCATGCATGTTTTTCAGGAGCTCACACGTTTGGAAGGGCTCAGTGCAAATTTTTCAGTGACAGATTATACGATTTCAACAAAACTGGCAAGCCAGACCCAACACTGGACAGAACCCTCTTAAAGCAACTGAGGGAACTATGCCCACAGGGTGGAAACGGCGCCGTTCTTGCTAATTTTGATGTCAAAACACCTGATGCTTTCGACAACAAATACTTCTCCAATCTTAGACTCCGCAAAGGCCTTCTGCAGAGTGATCAAGAGTTGTTTTCGACTCCTGGTGCCGATACCGCTGCCATTGTCGAGGACTTTGGGAGGAACCAGACTGCTTTCTTTAAAAACTTTGTGATCTCAATGATAAGAATGGGCAATTTGAAACCACTGACAGGAAATCAAGGGGAGATTAGATTGAACTGCAGGAGGGTCAATGGAAACAATAATATTGCAACAAGATCATCATCATCGGAGGGTGATTTGGTCAGCTCTTTCTAATAAGCTAGCTTGCGGCATATGCGAGAGAGTTTTTGTGCTTAACAAACTCGAATTTAATCTTATCGTTTGGCCTGAAACATGTTATGTGTTTTCAAATAAATTAACTATCAAACTTGAGTTTAATCTAATTTTCTTGTCTGAAACATGCTATGTATTTTCAAATAAATTAATTAAACTTGTGTTTTTGTGTTCTCGTCCTGCTTTCTATACGCATCAAAAAGCCTGATACAGTAAATTCTCTGTATAATCATATTGTTGAGACTGGAGAAATTTATTTTAATAAAGAGGTTATAACTCAATAGAAGTATAGTACAAAAATTATTGTCTTTACTTAATTATCTCTAATGCAAGTGATATAGGGGTAAATTATGTCATGTATTAATAAATTAATAATTATTAAATGTAACATGATATATATTTTTGATATATTATTAATATGTGAAAGTAAGTTTATTAAGTCGGGACTTATAAAAAATATAACTTATTACAATGTAAAATTTATTTTTAATTATAACTGGTCCCAACTTGGGACCAAAATTTTAATTACTATAAAGAAATTATTCATATATAAAGTATTTCTATTTGGAGGTTTTATTGTATTATTGTTTATTATTTGTTCTTTCAACATCATCAATGTCACGTTTTAACCAATAAAAATTATGCATAATTGCATATATGTGGCTTGTGCCGTAGGCTTGCCGCTAAGAATTAATATTAGATCGGGCAGAAAAAATTATGAATTTAAATTTATTTGTCGAATGATACTTTCGTTCTCTTAGAAATTCTTTTTATCTCTCTTATTATTTTTTTCGTTTCGTCCTTGAAATTTAATAAAATCAGTTTTCTCTTAAACTTAATTACGCTACTTTCATCTTTTATAATCTAAGAGAACATAGATGAATTTTTTCTGTAAGGAATTTACCTTGCATCAGTTAATTAAAATAGTTACAATTCTAAAATTGATTTTTTATATGAATTACGTAACAATCACTAGCTATAGGCATAATATGTAGAAGCCATAGGGAAAATGATATTTCAGTAAATAATAATTAAAATTCCGAAGGGTTTCGATTTGTGGAATCCACACGCTAAAAGAATAATATTAATCAGAGGCAAAGGCCCCGGGACCGCCACAAAACAAAGGCACCATTTCATGAATTATTAACTTTTTTTTTTGTTTTGACCACGAGGTATCCTGGAGAGGACCCCAACTGTGAGAGGTACCTTTAAGCCCGTACCAAAACCTAGACTAGAAGTCCCCGCTCGAACCGAGAGGCACAGGTTCTCCTAACAAAGGCGACTTCCCTGCGACTCGAACTGGGGAGCAAACTCACTCAAGCCATGAATTATTAACTTTAAGTGGCTTAGATTCAACCACTCATGTGGGTGACGAGAGTTTTAGTTTCATTTATATAAATACTAAAAATAAATAAATAAATAAATAAAACGGCTGGGAGGACCGGTAAGGCTTCAAAATTTTTTGGTGAAACATATGCTTTTACTATATCTTAGGGAAAACATTAATTATGTAATTATTGCATCATATCATTTTACGTTTTCTGTTTTGCATTTTACACTTTCGTTTTCACCGAAATAAAAAATGGGTTCATAATTTGCAGCCACTAAATAAGTTCACATTTAAGACTCAACTATTAATTTTGAAAAAAATAGATGTGCTTGTTTGTTTCTGGGGCGCCTATACAAGGCCCAAAACGTGTCTTGCCAATTAAGGTGTAGATCACCCCTTATAAACTCAACATCTTTCATGTGCTTTGCCGATGTGGGATTTGCCTAGGGTGTTACATACACCCCCTCTTGAGGACTCAACGTCCTCATTGAAGTTTGCCTCACCATCGCTCAAGAGGACATGTGGAGCCGCTCTGATACCATAATGTCATGACCCAACCCAGACCTGACAATACATTATCCGTTTTGAACCTTAACAAGGCCCGCACGGGTTTGTTTCAGGGGTGCCCATACACTCCAAAACGCGTCTTACAAATTAAGGTGTGGATAACCCTTATAAACCCAACATCTCTCCTATACTTTACCGATGTAGGATTTTCCTAGGATGTTACATACACCCCTTTGGGGACTCAGCGTCCTCGCTGAGTTTTGCTCCACTATCGCTCAAGAGGACACAGAGCCACTCTGATACCATAATGTCATGACCCAACCCAGACCTTACAAGATATTGTCCACTTTGGGTCTTAATAAGGCTTGCACGGTTTTATTTCTGGGGCGCCCATATACTCCAAAATGTGTTTTGCCAGTTAAGGTGTATATCACCCTTTATAATCCCAACATCTCTCCCATGCTTTGCCGATGTGGGATTTGCCTAGGATGTTACACACACCCCTCTTGGGGACTCAGTGTCCTCGCTGTGGTTTGCCCCAACATTGCTTAAGATGATACGCAGAGCCATTCTGATACCATAATGTCATGACCCAACCTAGACCTGACAAGATATTGTCCGCGTTGGGCCTTAAGAAGCTCTGTACAAGTTTGTTTCTACGGCGCCTATACACCCCAAAACGCATCTTGTCAATTAAGATGTAGATCACCCTTTATAAACCCAGTATTTATCATGTGTTTTGCCGATGTGAGATTTGCCTAGGGTGTTACAGGTAAGGGATTTAAACACAAGGTTACTTTTAGAACAGTGAATGCAACAATTATTTCTGAAAGGTCTTAAATGCTATGGATACAAAGGAATTAATTCGTAAGTGTAAAGCGATAACTATCAAAGAGAAAAAAAAAATAAAGTAACTTTGGAAGTGAGAATGAAAGAAAAAAGAGAGAAAGTATTGGCTGGCTATTTGATGGGCAAGATACTTCTTACAAGAGGAGTTCATAAGAAAGGGCTGAAGATGGCATTACAACAAGTTTGGAGGACAATTAAAGAAGTTAAGATAGAGAGCTTGGGTGCTCATATCTTTATGTTCAAGTTTGCAGATGAAGCTGATAAAAGAAGGGTGATGGCAGGAGGCCTTTGGCACTTTGATAAGGCCTTAATTGTCCTTACAGAACCGAAAGGAATTGGGGGAGATCACAAAACAGTCTTTCACTCATACAACATTCTGGGTGTAGATTCGAAATGTCCCAGTTGCCTGTTTGGAAAGATATTTTCTCCAAGAATTGGGTGGGAAGATTGGGGGAGATCACAAAACAGTCTTTCACTCATACAACATTCTGGGTGTAGATTCGAAATGTCCGAGTTGCCTGTTTGGAAAGATATTTTCTCCAAGAATTGGGTGGGAAGATTAGAATAGTAAAGGAGGTTGAAACAAACGAATATGGTGAATATATTGGGGAATTTGTAAGAGTTAGAATTTCGATCAAAATGACTCAGCCATTAGAAAAGATCTTACAAGAGGGTGATGCAGATATTCCAATGTCTATAGATTATGAATGATTGCCTGACTTTTATTTCATTTGTGGAGTTATTAGCCACTAGTTCAAGGAATGTGCTAAGTATTAGGGTCAACGAAAAGAGGAACTTCCATATGGGGTGTGGATGAAGGCAGTTACAGTAGGAGGACGCTCAAAGAAGCACCGTATCAAGGAGAGATGGAATAGGGATAGTGGCAAATTAGTGAGTAACTCGGCAAACTCAGAACACTATGGCTGCTCATAACAACCTCAACAGAGTCAAAGTAACCTGGTTGACAAAACCAAATCAGGAAGAGATGGGTCAAACTAATGAATTAGCTATAGGTGATGAGGTGGAACGAGTAGGTGAAAAGCGTTTAATGAATGGCATGTTGGAAATAACAATGGCACAGCAAACAAGCGGCAAAAAGAAGCATGAGATAGAGGGAAACACAAGAGGACTTGGAAATGTGGGAATTCATGCGAGAAATAAAAATGTTAAAAACAAGCGAGAAAGTTTGGAGGCAACACCAATTAAAGTTTATGAGGAGATATTGTACTAAGAAGGCGCGGAAGAAGCAAAGAGAGGAAATTGGTCTCGAAGGGCTCCAATGAGACCCAATAGAAGGAAATGAAAATTACAAGCCCGAAACACAAACTCCAATGGTGGAAACAAATATAGGTTAGGGGTGTTAAAAAGGCCAAGTTGTGAGCTAACTGGGCAAAGTCCAAAACAAAAGAAGATGAAAGTGACTAGCCTACCCAAATTAGAAACAAAGTAATATCAATTGAATTCACCAGTGGCAAGACTCAATTTGAGCTAGGAACCGTTGGCAATGGAGGGAATGGAAATTGCAGACTCAAACATATAAGAGATATCGGTAGAGGTTGGCGATCAAGAACGCTGGAAGCCATGAAAATCCTCAGCTGGAACATTCGGGGTTTGGGGGATTCCCGGATGTTCCTAGCAATGAAACAAATTCTCCAAATTCATAGACCTCAACTTATGTTTTTGAGTGAGACAAAGTTGCAATCTATGCAAATGGATACGGTTCGTAGTAAGCTAAATTTTGATAGTTGTTTTGCTATGGATAGTAATGGAAGGGGAGAAGGTCTTGCAATGCTTTGGAACTTTGAAATTTGTGTGCAAATTAAGTCATTTAGTAAGCACCACATTGATGCTGAACAACAAATGGGCAATGGAAAGCAAATGCAATGTACATAAGTGTATGGACATCCAGAAATGCAACAAAAAAAGCACACATGGACATTAATGAGACGCCTATCAGATTTATCTTCCATACCTTGGTTATGTTTCGGTGATTTTAATGAAATTTTACACCCACATGAGAAGAGTGTTGGCAATGATAAAAATCCAAACCAAATTAGTGACTTTAGAGAAGCCTTAAGAGATTATAATCTAAAGGATGTAGGCTGCAAGAGATATCTGTTTACATGGGGTAACGGAAGATTTAGCCCTAACTTTGTGGAAGAACGATTAGACAGATTTTTATGCAATGAGGTTTGAAGTGAGAGATTTGTTGACTGTGTAGCTGTTAATCTCAAGAGTTGGATGTTCGATCACAGCCCGATGTTGATGGAGGTTTATAATAGAAGTAATGGCCTGAATTATCAAATAAAGAGAACTTCACAAATCCATTATGAAGATATGTGGATCTCATATGACACCTGTAAAAGTATAATTAAAGAAGAATGGCATAAACATGGATGCTGGAACATAGATGATCCCATACATTTATCCCATAAGGTGATTAAAGATTCCATGGCTAGTTTGATTCTGTGTAGCAAGGAAGAATTTAAGGGGAGAGAAAAGAAACTGAAGAAGTTGAAGAAACAGTTGCAGAGCTTAAAGGAAAAAATGTGCAGTATGAATTTGGGGATGAAATTAAATGGGTGGAGAGACATATTCATAACATAGTGGTTGGTGAAGAGATTTTCTGAAAATAGCGATCGAGAGCGGATCGGCATAAAAAGGGGGATAAGAACACCAAGTTTTTCCATTATAAAGCCTCATCGCAGAAGAAAAAGAATGTAATATGGGGAATTGAAGATGAAACCGGAAGATCGATTAAAAATGTTGAAGAAGTGGAGCATGAGTTTTGCACTTATTTCACAAATTTGTTCACCACATCCAGACCAAGCTAGAACCAAATAGCAGCAGCTCTTTCAGGGATAACACCGAGGGTCTCAAATGACATGAACGAGCAATTGGACAAGCCTTTCTGAACAGAGCAAATTGTTGAAGCCTTATCACAGATGTGTCCAACGAAGACTCCAAGGCCTGATGGATTGCTAGCAGTCTTTTACCAAAAACATTGGCAAACGATTAAATCCGGAGTTATCACTACTTGCCTCCACATCCTCAACAAGCAAGGTACTATAGGCCCTCTCAATCATGCATATATTGCTCTAATTCCTAAGATTGGAAAACCTATAAAAGTCACTGATTTTAGGCCTATTAGTCTTTGTAACGTTATCTATAAAATTGTTGCTAAGACAATAGTAAAAAGGCTTAAACAAACCCTGTCCAAAATCATATCCCCAATGCAAAGTGCTTTCATCCCTAATAGGCTGATAACCGTCAATATCACTGTAGGTCACAAATGCTCCTATAAAATAAGACACGGTAAGGGGAAAAGAAATAGCCTTGTGGCTATAAAGCTCAATATTAGTAAAGCCTACGATAGATTAGAATGGAATTTTCTTGAGCAAACCATGTTGGAGCTAGGTTTTTTTCAAAATTATGTACGATTGGTCATGAGGTGTATAAGCTTTGCTTCTTTTTCTGTAATTATAAATGGTATGATTAGCGGACTAATCAAACCTCAGCGTGGGCTAAGGAAAATATGTCTGCTATCTCCATACCTTTTGATCATATGTGCAGAGGCTTTTTCTTCTTTGCTGGTGTGGGCTGAACAGTAGAAGCTCATTCATGGGCTGTCATTTGGCAATGGCACTAAAATCTCTCACATTCTTTTTGTGGATGACAGTCTTGTATTCACTAGGGCATCAGCTACAGATTGTCAAAATTTGAAAAGAATTTTTAATTGCTACACTACAACCTCTGGAAAATTATTCAATTATGACAAATCCTCTATGCTCTTCAGTTGTAATGTTCAAAGTGATTAAGCTTTGGTAATCAAAAACATATTCCAGCTCAACATTGTTTCAAGCATGAAAAATATTTGGAGCTACCGGACAAGAGCTCAAATCAGTTTACTCTTTATTTGGTATGTAAAGGTTTTGAAAGGTTTAATATCTATCCAGAAGAGTTTTTTTTTTTAATACTAATAATACAATCAGATATTATAATTACATAGTGAAACTATAACTTTACGTACATTAAATTTTATAAAATACTTTTTCAGATTGTCTATCTTCACATATATCTTAGGGTTGTCCGCTCCACCAAATTGTCTACCTTCACAATTATTCGAGGGATATTAGAGGGTCGTCCACTTCACTTAAAATTTACAAAAGAGAAAGTTACAATTGACTCCAATCAATCATACTTAATTAAGGGAGAGCCCTTGAGATCTCAAACTGGTGCTCTCACAAATGTTTACAAATGTGAGAGTAAGTAATCCATCACTCGGCCAAAGACCGAGTGGTCTATCCAAAATATATTTAAATATTACATTTTATTTATTTATTATTTATTAAGTGTATATATATTATTATAGTTAGTTGAAATATAAATGTGATAAGAAATGAATGGAAAAAAACTTTTGGTCCATGCCAAAACTTTTCCCTTTTGATTGGAATTTTGCAATCATAATTCGAAAACATACCCTTTTGATTTTCTTATGGCATAAATGGAATCACAACCCGCAACCATAAATTTTCATCAAACATGGCGTTGGCTTAAATTTGAGTTAGCAAGGAGTTGTATGTATTGTGAAGTTATCTTCTTTGAGAACTTTGTTTCTTCCACACACTAGAAAGTAGCAGGTTTTTGAGAATTAATCTAGTTGATGGACGTCCGTTAATTGAGGTTGGTCATAGTTAGACGCCAGATATATAGTTGATCAATTGGTGAATTTTAATCTTTTGATTTGAAATAATAGATTTGGGGTTTGAATCCACTCACGTGGAGCTATCTGGGTTGCCATTAAGCTATAATTTAAAAACGAAAAATGAATATATTTGATTTCAAGATGCAACTCTCCCTTTTCATAATGCCATAGCTTACTGTAAAAATTTAATATTTACTCTTTGTCAATCTTGCCTAGGGAGTACTCTTGCACACTTTCGTGATTTGGCAATTTTTGCCCGGTTGGGTAATGATCCATGCTTTGGAAAAGCTTCGAAAATAGCTACAGTGATATGGTGTCCCCTCCAACTTTGATAAAGGTCAACAGTAGAATAATATTCCTAGGTTATCTGCTTGTGAGGGAATTTCTAGAGATCATCATGGAACCTTCCTTGGCAGTTCTACGTTCGTTGGTCATGAATCCTCTTTTTATGCTGAATTTATGGTAGTTATTCTTGCTATTGGACAAGCATGGTTAAGGGGTTGGCATAAACTTCGGATTAATGTGACGCCATGTCTATGACTCAATGTATTCAGAATTTTGGCTACTCTCTTCCATGGAAACTCCACACTAGTTGGTTTAATTGCCTTTACTTGCTTCGCTTAATATAATAATTTATCACATATTTATCGTGAAGGTAACAAAGTGGGGGATACTTTAACTAACGATAGTCTTAGTTATCATTTTTCCACTGTGGAATCTACCTCCCCATTCAATTCAGAAGCCTCTTCTTCTAGAATTTTGGTGTTCCTAATTTTCATTTGTCGTAACTTTTATCACTCTCATGCACTCTTTTATCTTCTAAATAATATTTTTTCAATTTAAAAAAAAAATGGACTTACACTCGGTGAAATCAATGTATAGGACAATAGCTAATTTGAGAAGATGACAGTGCATTGAATACCCGTTAATGTCCTTTCTAGGGCCAGTGGTATCAAATTATTCGAAAAAATGACAGTATTGAGTAATTTTTGCTTACTTGAATGAATGAAGCTATTAAAATATCCACAACAGAGATACTACGTACGTAGCTAGGTTTTTTGATAACAAATACAGTAATCGGCCATCACATTTTCTTCAAAATCCAGGAGGCCTCGACATCGGCTGCTGCAATGGCTGCATCCGAGAAGCCAACATCTTAGTTGTAGCTGTATAAACAGTTTTATGCATCATGGAGGTTGCTGGATTGGAAGAGTTGATGATCATATGATCATCATTATTAGTCCTTTGCATCTCACATTTGACCATAACTTTAAAAAAAAAAATGGTCATGGACTTACACTCATTGAATTCAACATAAAAGACACTAGGGAAGCTGAGGAGATGAATATCAATGCATTGAATAATCTTCGACAGTACAATCAGTACGTACGTAGTTAGGTTTCTAAGTACAAATACAATAACCAGCCTTAACGTTTTCTTCAAAATCCGGGAGGCCTCGACATCATCAGCTGCTGCAACGGTTGCATGCGAGAAGCCAACATCTCAGTTCTAGTCGCGTAACCAGTTTTACAAATCACGGAGGTTGCCGGTTTGGCAGAGTTGATGATCATGTGATCATGGTTAGTCCTTTGCATCTCACATTTGACGCACGAACATAATTGCCCATCATTCGGTACCTGAGAATATGTCAAAGAACGTCCTTGCATTGTGACTGTGGCAGTAGGAAACGCAACAGCTTCAAAATTATTGCAAAGAAGAGGCACCGATCGAGGAACAAAATGGCAGCTCCGGAAGAAAGGATGTTCCAAAGCTTCCGCAGCCGTAGGCCTCATGCGTGGATTCCAGGAACAAAGCCATGAAATCAAGCTGATGGATTCTCGACTAGCTGATGGTAACAACTCACTTAGATTCACGCCACCCATCTGCCGTAGATTTTGTAAATTTGATCAGCTGAATTTTTTCCCGGAAAAAGAATCCTGAAACTCAACATCTCGAACATAATAGCACCCATCGCCCACCTATCAACTTCAGGTCCACATATCTCGGATAAAAGCAACACTTCAGGAGCTCGATACCAGCGAGTTGTAACGTAATCAGTGCACGGCAGACTGGAATCAATTTCCTTCACCATTCCAAGATCCCCTATCTTGATCACACCTTTCGAAACAAGCAAGTTGGAAGGCTTTAGGTCACGGTGAAAATAACCCTGTCGGTGCATGTAATGGAGACCTTGAAACACTTGAAAACACAAGTTTCTGGCTTCATCTTCAGAGAAATTTTGACCCGCACTTTCTTTCATAAGTTTTAGAAGATCAGATTCCATGTAATCGAACACAATGAATACGTCTTCGTGTTCTTTGACAAGATTCCTCAACTTGACAATGTTGGGATGATTATTCATCTTCCTTAAAAATATCATAAGTTTCTGATCTTTTCGTATTGCTCCATTTTTTTTTCAGTGCGATATATGGAACCAATTTTTTTTTCTGCACGGGTATTTATAATGTGACAATAACTTGCCGTATTGAATTAGGAAATAGTTTCCTATTCCCATTAGATTTTTATGTAATAACAATTACCCTAATTGAATAGGAAACTAGTTTCCTAAATGAAATTAAAACTGTAGTAAGAAAAGGAAACGCGTACCAGAACCGCACTAGGAAAAGGTTATATTAGTAACTTTACATATAGTATTAATTATCTAAGTACATCAATTTTCTTGAATATAACCAGACAGGCTTGTTAATTTAGAAACTACTGTAATATAAGTTACGTAAATACATAAAATTAACCAAATAGGCCATTACAAATTTAACAGTTTCCCCCTTTTTTAATTTTCTTTTTGTGTTGCCAGTGTTCGCTAAAAGAAGAGACTGCCAAAACCAATAATGAGAAATGTAGGTCAAAAAATGTTATCATAAGAGTTCATGCATGATTTCATTTGATCCAATTAATGAACATATTGAGAAGTAAAATTGGGAAAATCTTTTATTGCAGTCTTATTACATACTTATTCAAGAAATCACAGAAAACACAAAACCTGCACACTTATAAATAGAAACACATAATCCAATGTTTTTTGTACGAAATTAGGATATGTAATGTCTCACGGTGCTCGGAAGGATGTAAATGATCAGCTTATAACGAATTGCATCCTTAGATTAGCAATTTGGGTGGACTTAAGTCCATACCAAGATCAAAACCGCAAAGCCCGAAGATTGAAAAAAAAAATTATGATTTTTGTTCAAAATGTCATTTATATTATTCAACATTGTTTATTTTATATTGTTGTTTTATCAATATCCTCCTATTTTTACTTTCTGTGTCACTTGACATATACGATGACAATCTATCTTTATTATTTTTTAATACCATTAATGATAATGTTGAAATATAGGTGATGAAAGAGAGGATTTGGGGCGAACTTTTATTCGTTAATATCAAATATTTGCCAATTGGATTTTTTCAGAACCCGACTCTTCAATTCCACGACTGCTCTTATACAATCCTAATCCTCGGGAAAAATGAGAGATCTTGGAGAATTTGACTAAGAAGTTTTCACTTGTCAGTTCATAAATTTGAAGAGAGTCTATTCAGTCTAATATCAATTAAGGAAGAAGATGATGTATCGAAGAAACAGGCCAAGATTCTCTTATGAGAAAATATGATAAGGGTGCTTTGTTTCATGCCGTCGGATTCATATTTTGGCAAAAAAAAAAAATTGTTTCAAAGCTTTTGGCAAACTAATGAAAATAAAATCACAGCGTACTTGGTAATGATGATCCTCGCATTTTTACCAAATTTTGACATTTAGGGACTTGAAATTCCTACTTATATATGGTGGTTTTGTAACTATAGGAAACTGAGAATTTTTATATCTTAGTAACAAAATTCGGATTTGGTGTTAATTTTTTGGTCCAATAGCTTCTATCTTTTTCCAAGTATTCATAAGGGAAATACAATGGAATAGGAGGAATGCATTCTGAAATTACAAATCATAAATTGGGACTTTACAAATAACAATGATTACAGTTAAAACAGTGATATAGCAGTTAAAATAGTGATTACAATAATGAGATAACAAATCAAATATGATATAAAAATAGAATGCAAATCAAGACCTCAATGTAGGGTGGGGTAAAAAAGTTAGGGTCGGCCAGCTTAGGGTCATAAGCTTTAGGCCCTGCTTGCTTTGTGATACCATAGACATGGGTAAAAAAATTTAAAGTCAGATGTGAATGAACTTAATTAATGGTTTATGGAAAATTCTCAAGCTTTATAATTTATAAATTAAAAGAATATAATTTATAAATATTATTTGTGGTTTATTATATTGTGTTATTTTATGTATTTGACTATTTATCTATTATATATTAGAAAATCATTATTTTAAATATTTTATTTTTAACTTTTAACTTTATTAAAAATTTATTTAAAAATTTAACGGAAGCTCCAGTCCGGCCCAGCCTCAGACTGTCCA
>NW_006262688.1:4910322-4925394 GCF_000493195.1 Citrus x clementina | reverse complement strand
GTCATCCCCTACCTGCATAATATTATAGCTTCATTAAAATAAATTCGGCGCTAGAGATTAAGTGCTTTAGGTTTTGAACAGTGCCTATTTTCCAAGAGACAATGGTAATGAATAATTCTAGCGCACTAAGAGGTTATTGTACAAAAAAGTTCCATTGTCTCTAAACTTTATGGAAATTGGATAAATGACATTGATGATATATGACATTGACAAAGGAGGTATTGAAGTTTGTCTTCTTATTCTTCTATCCTTATTTCTCTTAAATTATTCCTAGCCATTTTCTTGAAGTGAAGAAGAATGTCAATTCATAGAATTGTATGAGAGGCATTTTTATCCACAAATTTGACTGCTAAAATTTTGTAACTGATGTATTTAATTTCTTATTAGGTACAGTAGCTAATTAAAAGTATAATTGTTGTCGTTAAACCTTTTATTTCATTCTTAAATTAAATTCAAAATGTAAATGCGGCTTCATTAACCACATATTAAATTCGAGATTTAATCTCATATTAAAATATAAATTTAATTGCCTATTATAAATTCTGAATTACTTGGCAATTACAAGTGATATATTCTGGAATTAATTTCGTAATTAATTTTAAATTTAACTAGCTACTACAATTTTTTGTAACTCCAACTCTTAGTCAATGCAATTAATGGTGTAATTTGTGCATTGTTATTCACCCAAGCATCATTTTAAGTATAAAAGTACATATTATTACCTCTCACTTATACAAAGTAGGTCCACTCAAAATTATGCTTTAAAATAGTAATTTATTATGATACTTTTCCAACCGTATTTGTATGTCAAATCATTTTATCATTTTACACTCAAAACCCAATATAGAGATCTGGGAAAATTAGCTTACTTACACGTTGTACACTTAAAGTAAAATAATAAAAAAATTATAAGTACAATATAACGTTGATAGTGTGTAGTTTATGTAATATTTAATCAAAAACACAATAAACTAGTTAGAGTTGGCAAAACGAATAAACGAGTCATATTCAAATCAAATTGTAAACGAATTGGGTCAAAATTTTGCTGATTCGAATTCGATTCATTCATTAAACAAATAGAAATCTTAGGATTCGGATTCAATTCATTTATTAAACAAATATTCGATTCGATTCGATTCGATTCGTTTAATTCATTTAGTAGAATTAATAAACGAATCAAATCGAATCTGGATTCCTTTACAATTTGTTTATCCGATAAGGAATAAATTGAATATGAATTTATTTACAAAAATATAATTAATAAACAAAAATTAAACAAAATAAAATATAAAAAGAGCATAAATTTAACATCCTACAAAATACAAACTTATTATCATTTATAATTATTATATTAGCCTTCAAACTTTAAGGTTTTTTCATACTAAGTATAAATAAATAATTTAATTAAATTAATTTAAACGAATGGATTATATTCGATTCGTTTATAACTCATTTACTAAACGAATCCTTAACAAATAAATGAATCAATGTTCTAAAACCCATATTAGATCCATTTAATTAATGAATTGAATAGAATTCACTTATTTATTAAACGAAACAATTTTTTCAAATCCAAACTCATTTAATTTGCATCGAATCAAATAGAGTAAACAAATCCTAACCCAAATTGCCACTCCTAAAACTAGTTATACAATATTCTTAATGGCACCAAAATCGGATTATTTTTTACTTCGTCAGAGGAGACAGTCCCTTAATTGGGTCGGATAAGTTGATGGTTCACATTTTCATCTCTTCCCATCATTTTTGTATTGCTGCCATGGATTGAAATTTCTTACTTCGTTTGGGCATCCACGCATGTAATTACTACTTCTAAAAGATCCTTATAACCATTTTTAATTTAGCAATGTAAGGAACCCTGAATCTGTGACATCAAGTTAATATGTTATTAATATATGTTAAAGTATGTTTGACTTGATGCGACTTCTACAGAAAATCGTCACATTAGTTCAGGTTAATATTATAAACTTTTATTGCCTTCTTGTATTCGGCTTTCGGGTAGCTTATTCCGTTTGGCAAACCGACTTGAAAAGAGTTTTCAGCTGCACATTGGGTAACATTAAAAAGAAAGGCAAAGAAAAAGTGTTAATTAAGCGTAACTATCGCCTTCATGTTCGTTAATACAAATTTAAACAACGGATGTGTTCGATCAACTTACAAAACAACTATTGATAAATTGAAATTCACAAAAATTTGATACAAGTCAAGGATTAACGATGCCAAATTGGTTATTATTTGATTCATTTCTTTGAAATCTTGACATCATGAAGAGCAAAGCACCCCTATAATCACTGGAGAGCGGATATAACTTTTCTCATATCATGTCAAAATCCTCATCTGTCTATTTGATTATGTTCTAATAATTCTGTTTGTTTACTTAGAAAACAGAGTGAAAATTTATTGATTGAGAGAAATTAGAAACCAAAAAATATTCATTCTACATAATGTAATTTGAGATTACAATGTTGTTCATATGGTTGTGTGTAAAATCTTCTGAAAGCAACAAACTCATGTGCTCACATCCACTTATACATAACAAACTTCTAGAGGGAAACTATAGCTCTTAACAATATGCAAAATGACCTTCCAATGTGCATGGATATTTAGCAATGATATAATGACAGCTCAGCTATGATGAATCGGCACTTAATTCTTAACATTCCCCTGTAAGCTCAAGGTCTTGAACAGACATTGAGCTTAGTTCTCATATAAGCAAAATGATCAAAACTAAGAGGCTTTGTAAGCACATCAGTTAATTGATCAGATCTGGATACATGTTCAATGACCAATTCCTTATTGGCAACGTGTTCCCTAACAAAATGAAGATCCAATTCTATATGTTTAGTTCTAGAATGATATTTAAGATTGTTGTCTAAAGCTTCTGCACTTTTATTACCACAATGAAGAACATGAGGCTTGTTGGGTGATACTTTGAGTTCCTTCAATAGATAATTGGTCCACAAAATTTTAGATGTGGCTAATGTTAAAGCTCTATATTCGGATTCAACAGTTGATCTAGAGACAGTATTTTGTTTCTTAGATGATCATGACACAAGATTAGTTCCAAGATCAACACAATATCCTCCAATAGATCTTCTGTCATTTAGATCAAACCCCCAATCTGCATCAAAATAGGCTGTCAAGGTTAGAGAACCTGAGTTGAAGAACTGAAGTCCAAAATGTGCTATACTTCGCATATATCTCAACACTCTTTTATAGGCCTGCCAGTATAAAGTAGTTGGAGCAACCAAAAATTGGCTTAACTTATTGACTGTAAATGCAATATCTGGACTGATCAGTGTTAAATATTGTAGAGAACCATCAATGCTTTTGTAAAGTGAATGATTTTTAAACAAACAACCTTTATTTTTTTGCAATTTATTAGCAACACATATAGGTGTGTTACAACCTTTACTGTCAAGTATGTGAGCTTTCCTTAAGATATCACTAACAAACTTAGTTTGAGATATATGTAAGCCATCAATAGATGGAGTCACTTCCAATCCAAGAAAATAATTGAAATCCCCCAAGTCTTTGAGAGCAAATTCTTATCCAAGCTAATTAATAACCCATGTTATCTGAGCATTGCTTGAACCTGTTATTAGAATATCATCCACATAGACAAGAATGATTAAAATATCACATCTAATATGCTTGAAAAATAATGAAGTATCTGACTTGGAAGACCTGAATCCTTACTAAATTAGAGATCCTTTTAATATGTCATACCAAGCCCTAGGGGCTTGTTTAAGGTCATAAATGGCTTTATTCAACTTGCAGATATGATTGAGAAATTGAGGATTAATAAAGCCTTCTAGCTGAAGCATGAGCACATATTCAATATGTAAGCCATTGAGAAAAGCATTGTCGACATCTAATTGCTATAGACCAATAATTCATGACTGCTAAGTTGAGAACAACTGGAACAATGCAAGGTTTTACAACAGGACTGAATGTCTCAAAGAAATCTACTCCAAAAGTTTGATGAAGCCCTTTTACAACTAGTCGAGCTTTATACTTTGAAATGCCGTCATCTGGGTTGTATTTAACTTGAAAAATCCACTTATTTCCAACAAGTTTGGTGGCTATCTCAACTGAAACCAATGTCCAAGTACCATTTCTCTACAAAGCATTATACTTATCTTGCATAGCCATATGCCACTTCTTGTCAGCTAAAGCAATTTTAACACTCACTGGCTCATGGTCTGTGTAGCTGTAAAATAGGTTTTTGGCTTGAAAATGCTAGATTTGGCTCAAGTAATTATTAGATAAGTTGGGATTACTAGTTGAGATGGTGGTTGTGATACAGGTGAATTGGATACATAATGAAGGGATGAGGAATTAGAGGTTTAAGAAGGAAAATATAGAACTTGTTGAGGTAAATGTGGAAAGAATGGTGATGGTAACACTACTGAGGTAGGAGGTATAACTGACGAATGATTGAAGCCACTATCATTGAAAATGAAAATTGATGGAGAGTAAATTAGGAAGGACTCAGAAGAAGATGAAGAGGATGAAAATAATTCAAAATATGGAAAATCAAACTCATTAAAAATGACATGAGCTGCAAATATAAACTTTGCCAGATTTGACTAGACATTTATAGCCCCTATAAAGAGGGCTGTAACGTAAGAACAAACATTTTTTGGAGTAAAATTCAAGCTTGTATTGATTGTAAAGTTTAAGAAAATGGTAACAAGCACAGTCAAACATTCTATGAAGCTGATAATTTGGTGATTGGTAATGAAGTTTTCGATAAGGAGATAAATTATTGAGAATAGAGGTTGGCATTCTATTAATGAGATAAGAGATTGTTTGAAAAGCCTCCCATCAGAAAGAAACATGCATTTTAGCTTGGGTAAGAAGGGTTAAACTAGTTTCAACTATGTGTCTATACTTTTTCTCAACAACACCATTTTGGTGATGTGTGTGAGGACAACTAAATCTAGCTTAGATGTCTTTTGGTTGAAGAAAAGACTGAAAGAATTTTAAATTCACCTCTCATATCAAACTGTAAAGCTTTAATAGAAAGATTGAATTTTTTTCCAATCAAGCATTTAAAGTGTTTGAATGTAGTAAGAGCATCAGACTTCAAAACTAAAGGAAAAATCCAACAATACCTAGTGAAATCATCAACAAAAGAGATATAATATCTATAACCATCCATGGACAGAACATAGCTAGTCCATGTAAGTCTGTGTGAATCAATTCTAAAGGACATTTTGTTTTGATTTTAGTAACTAAAAAATGTAATTGATGTAATTTTTCAAGCTGACAAACATCACAAAACTAAAGGATTGATTTATCAACATGAGCAGACAGCAAATAATTATTCTTTAAAATAGTTTATATAACATGTTTGCTTGGATGACCAAGCCTATTATGCAATATATTTGCTAACACATAACCTAAGTGTGAAAACTTATGGGAGATTTGGACTCTAAACAGAAATATAAGTCACTATTAAAGGCTTGAACAGAAGTGACATCATCATTGAAAGAGAAAATTGACATTATAGAACTAGGTTAAAACACTTGCATAGAAGAAGAAGATATAAGTTTCTCTTATGACAGTAGCTTATACAGACCATCTTTAGCAATCCCCTGAGCCAACAGAGTGTCATTCACATTGTCTTTTAGGAAATAAATATCAGAGAAAAATTCAATGGTAATATCATTATCACGAGAAGTTTGGAAACATTAATGAGGTTCTTGGTAATTTTGGAGGCATACATGACATTATGCAGATGTAAACAAGTACCAAAAAAAGTATAGAGACATGTATAACCTATGTGAGTAATTTGAAGACTTTGACCATTACCAATAATTAGTAAATTTGAGCTAAAAAAGATCTTACCATCATTCAAATTCTGAACTGTATTAGTTAAGTGGTGAGTTGTTCCACTATTTAGATACCATCCTTGATTAGTAACTCATTCAGATGTAGTCATAAAAGCTGCCCTTGATCCTTGATTTTGATTGAAAAAATGACTTGGAGCAGGCAAATTTGGGACAAAATTCTTGTTGAACATGTCTCTACACTCAGCTGCTGTGTGGTTAAACCTGAAGCAAATTTGACAAGCAACACCTCCTTAAACAAAACCTTTTCAGAACCTCTTGAGTTAAATCCACCTCTGCCATAGTTGTTATTGAAGTCACTAGGAAATCCATTGTTAAAACCACCAGTAAATCCTCTGAAGTTATTATTCTAATTTCATTTTCCTCGATTTGGTCCCTGGTAACCTCATCTTCCATTACCATCAAAGCCAGCTCTTCCACCAGAATTAGTGTTCTAATTATTTCCCTCAGCCTTGTTCCAATTATTTTGAGCATTATTATTACCTTTCTTTGAAAAATTTCCAACTTGAGCTATATTGACTGCATAGTTATTCTTAATTTCTTTGTTGTCATGAAGCTTACTATTGTCCAGTCTAGCCTCATGTGTGAGAAGCATAGTATATGCTTCACTAAGATCCATAGTTAACATGTTTGCCTCAATGTAAACAACCACAAGATAACATGACCGATCTAAATAAAAAATGAGATGAGTAATCAGATCCTAATAACTCACAGGGCAGGCTGGGCCATCAGTAATTGTTTTAAGCTTTGTGAAATATTCTGACATTGTTAAGGATCTTTTTTGCAGATTGCTTAGAAGCATTTTTAGATGAACTTTTTTTGGCTATGGATTTAGATCCAAATTGTTTTTCAAGATTTTCCACAACTTAAAGGAAATCTTAGAAATGACCACAACACTGAAGATATCAACACTCATGGATGATATGATCCAGCTAAGTAAGAGTTGATCTTGACATTTTCATGTTGTATATTCTGGATTTTCTTGACCTTCAATATTTGAATAAGAACCTTCATATCCATATCTTGGTGGAAGAAATTGATCAGGACATAGCCTTGATCCATTGATGTAGCCTTCGAGACCATTACCACGAATTGAAGAGAGTATTTGTTGTTTCCAAGTTGTGTAGCTCTTGAAATCAAGCTTGATTGGATTTGTAAAGGTGAAAGAGGTTATGGTAGTGCCATTAGGTTGTTGATTGGAACATGTTAAGGCCATTAGATTGATCTCCGATACCAAGTTAAAGTGAAATATTTTTTGAGAATTCTGTTTGTTTACATAGAAAATAAAGAGAAAAATTATTAATTGAGAGAAATTAGAAATAAAAAAATATTCATTCTACATATTGTAATTTGAGATTACAATATTGTTTATATAGTTGTGTGTAGAATCTTCTGAAAGCAACAAACTCGTGTGCTCACATCCAACCATACATAAAAAACTTTTGGAAGGAAACTAACAACTCTCAATAGTATGCATAACGACCTTCCAACATGGTTATTCAGCAACGATACTATGACAGCTCAGCGATGATGAATCAACACTTAATTCTTAACACATGGATCTTCTCCCTTGACAGAAATTAGACTCTCTTTAAATTTATAAATCGAAAAAGAAAAACACTTATTAGTCCAAGATCTCTCAATTCTTGGGTACC
This sequence comes from Citrus x clementina, assembly GCF_000493195.1. Classification (NCBI taxonomy): domain Eukaryota; kingdom Viridiplantae; phylum Streptophyta; class Magnoliopsida; order Sapindales; family Rutaceae; genus Citrus; species Citrus x clementina. The sequence continues at coordinate 4,917,863 of NW_006262688.1, read as the reverse complement.
ACTTATCAGGATAATACAACAGCAGTTGTTCACTTGGAGAGCCTGATTTTACCAACAACAACAACAAAATCATTCTTTCTAAGTCCAAGTGTGGTTCATATAATATCATGTTTCCGTTGAGATTAATGGATAATAGTTTGTTCCAAATCCTCTCTTTCCTCGCCCATATTTCAACATCTTGATCATTGATGGCTTTTAAAGTAGTAAAGAGGGATATTGATCATCACAAAAGGTGATCCAGCAATACTGAATGGGCATTAAATCTCTTGGAACAGCTCATTGCCATGTTAAATGAAATAATCATTAGGTACGTAGTTACTATTATCACTCAAATTCGATAAACAGTAACAAAGTCTATCCAAGCTTTTGCACAGTGAATTAAAAGAGATATCAAAATGATTTTATTCGAAGCATGTTAATTCCCTCCAAGAGTTAGTACTTAGGTTTTATATATTGTACAAAGCGAGAATTACATAATTTAAATTTAGTCTTTTAGGTTTCGGCTAATTATGCAATTAGCTTATGAATTTTTAAAAATTATTCAAACCAACCTTATTTATGTTGAAATTCACTCAACGCACTTTTCACTTGAAGTAGGTAATTAGATGTTCTTGTTGGAATTTAAAAGTGAATCATACAAAACTACTTAGGTAGAATTGCATTAAGGATGAAATTTATTATCAAAATTAAATTTTAAAAATATGTTTGTCACTTACCTTTTTAAAATTCTTAAAATATATGTACCTTGTACACTTGCTTCACATAAAGATATAAATAAATTACAAGATTGATTAATTGAAATCATGAAAAAGTAAAGGGCCAAAGGGAGATATATTCCACGCATATACCGTGCCGCATCGTTATTTCTAACTTATTGAAATTTTAAATTCAAACTGAATGATTGAAATCATCATCTAAAATCAGGAAAATCAAACAAATCTCATGCATGCACCAATCGAAGCCACTTTCCACGTGTAAAATGGGCTAGTCAACTCATACAATTATCAACAATAAATCCACTTAATTTGCATCATCTACTTCTTTGGCATTTAATTTCTATCATTTTCTTATCCAACCAGGCGCATGCATCCAGATAGGCATATAGATATCTTTCTCCCCACATAACTTTATTAGCACAATCAAGTCACTTTAAGAAAATAGTAAGCATTGTCGGGTAATTGGTCTTTATTTAATTTGAGAAGAGCTATTTGCATTTCTTTATTAATAAGAGTTTCCAAGCATTGAAGATTTGCCTGTATTTGAGTGAGCAAAAGATATACAGCTTAGTCATCAGATTACAAAACAGGTTAACTAATTTATTGACAAATAAACATCTAACTAAGATCTTGTCATTCGACAAATTTTTAGTTTTAAGATCATTTAGGAATATTAGCACAATAATTGTAATCTAAAAAATTATATAAAAAAATTATATTAATTTTTTTGCAAGCACCATTTGCACACTTGGTAGTTTGCATACAATTTTTGATAATTAAAAATTAATATAATTTTTAGGGTTAAATTGATAATTTAATTATTTTTTATTAATGTCCAAATAAAAAAATTATTATAAAAGGGTAATATTGTAAAAGTAAGCCAAAAGAAATAAAAAGTAACGGCAGGGATGTTTCAAGACATTTTTAAAATATAGGGACTAAATGAATACTAATCTTAAAATACAATGACTAAATAAATTTTTACCCTAATTTACTCACATCTCAACGCTTTGTATAACAAGTTAACCAGAAAATCTTGAAATTGTTTGCCTATAGATAGAGATATTAGATATTCTGTATTTTATTTTCTTGACGTAGGGTCATATGAACAATGAATTATAGAGAAAGATTGAAAGAAACATATATTTTAAATTATAATCGGAAATCTTCCATACAATATTATTTAAACAGATTATGTTCTTATCAGTTCCTTAAATTTCAGGTAATGTCGTAATCATATTCATATTATATTATATACACTTCATGAACACGCGTCATTCAATCGTCTCATTTTAAATATAATTAAACTGCAAATAATGATACCACAGAGTCACAGACATTTTTGGTCTTAGTTACGTACCAGAAGGCTGAATAATAATAATAATAATAATAATAATAATAATAATAATAATAATAATAATAAGAGCAGGAGGTGAGAGTTTCGAAACAAAAGGAAAAATTAAAAACCATTTTTAAGCTCAGTACAAAATTCAAGGACAGGACCAAGGGAAATAAAATCTTGATGTACGTAGGACATGTATTTTGTGGGGGAATAACTAATTGAGTTACAATACTCATATAATATGTTAAGTCTTTGAACTTTCGGTGATATATAGAAACAAAATCCGTTGTGTTTAATTGCAAAATCAATCCGATTATGGTCGAAGTTTGTTGTTTGATGCCTCAAATGTAGAGCTGGCAAAATTTGACACGACCCGATTACCCGACACGAACACGACATAAATAAATGGGTATGGGTCGTCAAATTTAACACGATTATTAAATGGGTCGGGTCCGGGTCAACACGATTTTTTTCCGTGTCGGGTTTGGGTTAAAATTCTTGACCCATTTACCCGATCAATGACCCGATTATATTTTCTATTTTAAAATAATTTACATATTCTTATAATTAAAACTCAAATATTAGAGATGATTTTCTTTTTTTTATTCTTTAAAAGGGTGAATATAAACACAATGTTTTATTTATAAAATTTTACATACATTTAGAGTTTCAATAGTGTAAATGTGTAAAAATTGATAGACATGTATATTTTATAATATTGATATATAATATTATATATATATATATATATAAAATTAAAACCTCAATAGTGTACATGTGTAATATATTGGTAGATATGTATATTTTATAATATCGATAAATTATGTATGTATGTATGTATTTATGTATTTATGCACACACGTATGTATGATAGTGTGTAAATATTTGATATAACTTTTGTTCAATATATAGATATTAAACGGGTTATTGGGTAACCCGATTATTTTTCCGTGTCGGGTTTGGGTCTCAATATTTTGACACGATTATTAAATGGGTCGGGTTTGGGTCGACCTAAATTTGACACGACACGAAGCTGACACGACACGAACACGACCCGATGACCCGTTTTGCCAGCTCTACTCAAATGTATTTGATCATTTTAACTATTTCCAAGAAATTTTTGAAGTTTTAGTAAGAAAATACAATTTTTATGTTCTTTTCTTTTTCGCTCTTGTTTTAATTAGGAGTATTCATTATGGAAAGGTAAAGATAATTCAGATTTGTTCATACAAGTGAATTCAAAATATTAATGAGTCTCCATGTACAAGAGCATGAAAAACGCTATAATTTTATTAGCTACAGATAAGCCGTGAAATATGCTCTTATCCCCATCACTCATTGTCATGTGTAAGTTGAACATTTTCTTTTAGTTCTTATCACATAAAATGATAGTCTAAACTCACTTATATATGAGTTTGACTTTTTATGAGTTTTAAAATTTAAGATGTGAAAATTGATCAATTACATATAATTAATTATCCCAAAGTTCTTTCAAAGTAGTTTTGGGATAATTTTTCTATTTTTGGCAGATATTAGATATTGTCCTCGTCACCAAACTAAACACCATTTTCCATTTAAATAGGAAAATAAAAAGAGTAATGATACAGCCACAAATTTTTGTATAAACTTATTTTATATAAACTGACGTGGCATTAATTCATTGGTTGAATGAAAATATAAATTAATAAAAACAAATCATGTGGGCCAAGTGATATTTAATTCAACCAATCTTATCATGCCACATCAATTTGTATAAAATAAGTTTGTACAAGAGTTTATAACTGTATCATTACTCAAATTAAAAAGGAGAGATAGAATAAGGCCAGAATAAAATTCGGTGAGTTGATGAAGGATTTATGGAAAGCGACAGAAATGGTGTTTTTACTTTTTACTTTTTACTTTCTTGAAGAAAAGTTGAAAGCTTAAGCAGCACAAATTAATGTTGCTTTTACGATTTTGTACTTGTTGCGTAACATTTTCTTTCTTCAAATATTATATTAAACATATTTCTTTATTGAAAAATTCTTTAGATTGTGCGTTCAAATCAGTTCAATTAGTAATTCTCTTAACTTAAAATAAAAGGTCCGGGAATCAAAAGCCAGTTTGGTATTTATTTATTTAGATTACAATTTTTAAAATACTTTATCAGAGGCGAGATTTGAAATCACAAAAAAACATCAATTTTCATTTTTGAAAACAAATACGAAAAAAATTAGCAGCATACCATTCTCAAAAAAAAAAAAAAGCAAAAACATATCATTTTCAAAATGTCATCCGTCACGTCACGTAATTAATTATTTGACTCTACTTGTGTACTGTCGGTGTGGACAAAGCTACGTTACATACTCTGTATGTAACAGTTCAGTGCAAACTGGCCTTGTGTCAGCTAATTTCTAGCAACTTTTCTTCTCTCCTGCAACGGTCCGTGTGTCTCAATCAATTATTTATGCATAAACTGACAAAAATGATAATTCAATATAAAGAAAAAGGAAAAAAGTCTACAAGCTTGAAATGAAAGGTTTCGACTTTCGAGTATGTGGAATCCACACGCCTCCTACAGTCCACATTCGCAGGGCGATGGCATGGACTAAATCCAAGGTTATCGTTTATCAAAGTTGAATTCTTCAACCCTAATTAAGTCGACCAGAATTTAAGCTGATTTATTTATTATTATTATTATTTTTTTTTTACAAACAAATGAAATTTTGGATATTACAAAGGGGGAATTATTCTTCTTTAATTTCTCACCCTTAGTCACCAGAAAATTGCAATAGGGGCCAATTGCGGTTTTTTTTTTTTTTGGCACAAAGTTTGGCCAAAAAACACTTCTTGCTTTGTAGCTCAATAAAGTTTCAATGGCAACAAAATGGACATGCATAAACGATTCTGCCAATATTGCCATGCCATAAATCATTTTAATTAAAAGAGGGACATTTCCATATATAAATGACATACATTGCAGCATCTAATTGCACAGACAGTAGTTTCTGAATCAAAATGCATTCTGGGGAGAACATGTACATACATAACAGAAAATACTAGTAATAATAAACAAATAAACAAATAAACAAATAAATTTTAACTGCAAAATCTTAAACTTTTCTTGCCTAATAACACAAATTTTTCATCAGTTACGAAATCAGCTCAGCAGTATATAAACAAAATTTTAAAATTGAAATTGAATGTTCATCCTAATTTTCCATCCACAAAACTATATACTCACAATTCAGCGTATTATTCCTTGAAAGATATAAGGAAAGGAAGAAGATAAATATTGTCTATTTTTAAACTAACAAATCTAATTCTTTCGTAGAAAATTCCTGTTCATTCTCTTTGGTTAAACATATATGATTTAAGGATAAGTGCACGAGTTACGAATAATTTATTTATAAAATCATAATTATAAAAATATAAAAAGATAGGGTGTTGTTACATAAAAAGCTCAGTGGAAATATCCTCACAGATTTTTTTTTTGTGAATAATTTAAACAATTAAAAAATGGGTAAGTTATCTCAAGTTAAAAAAAGTCAGACATAAAACTAAACATCAATATCTAATTCTATTTTTTTTATTTAAGGAATGAGATAAGTAATGACTTCACATTAAAATTCAATTAATAAATTAGCTTAAAAATAAAACTAACATGACATTACTAAAATAAAATATTAAATAAATAATTATAAAAACAATGTATTATTTTCTTTCCTTACACTTTGATCGCCACTTTAAATTATATGCATACTGGACTTTAAATAAAAAAATAACTACAATAAAATTTAATTTGAAAGTTATTAGTTATTTATAGATGTAAAACTATAAATAACTACAATAAAATTTAATTTGAAAGTTATTAGTTATTCAAAAATAATAAAACTCAAACTTTATTTATAGATATAAATCAATATGACATCAATCACTTATAACCGATAGATTTGATTTATTATTTTAATTTATTCAATTGCCATGACCTCACAATTGCCATTCAAATATTCAAATTAAATTTTTGCATTTTGTCTTAGTTGTGATGTGAAAAATAATTGAGGTAGTCGGCTAGTTAATAATACTTTAATTTGAAAGGAGTTGCCGAGTTGCTGACTAATGATTAATTAATTATCTAAGTGGAGAAAAAATGTATAGAATATCTTAATATAAATAGAGGAAAAGAGAAAAAATAAATTTATGATAAATTTATAAATAACTTATAAATAAAAAATAAAGTAGGGGTCAAAAGATAAGAGACAAATTAGTGACACGGTACAACAGTTGCACAAGAGTTTTGTCCCTTTCTAATATCCATGTTGTATGGCCTTTTCTTTTGTTTAATAAGAAAAAAGAAAGAAAAAGCTCTTATGGGGACAAGAAATCCCATCCACTAAACAACCACCTTTGCCCCATATTATTATTAGAACTTGGGTGATCACAGATACAAAATGCATTCACAATCAACCGAGCTACACTTGACATACTTCTAGAATACTGAGATGCAATTAATAAATTATCATTACCACCTCAAAATATGTGGAGAAAAATATGCTTTCACCAAACTTTAGGGAGAAAATCGATAATGTAATTATCTCATCATATAAGTTAAGCCATTGTTTTCAAACAGTAGACTTTTACAATATAATGTGAAACTTCTTAGTCGTTGCCAAGTTCTACTCCTGTTTAATTTGGTTGGCTATAAATAAAGAGGCGCGTATATAGAAGGCGCAGATATAACTCTCATTCTCATCATTGCAAAATGGCTTCTCTTCGTTATCTTCTTGCAGCTGCTCTTGTAGTTGCATTTGTGCTTGAGGGATCATCACCAGCTCAAGCTCAACTTTCTCCCTTTTTTTATTCTTCCACATGCCCTAATGTAACCAACATAATTCGGGAGGTGCTTAAGAATGCTTTCTTGTCCGATATCCGGATCGGTGCCAGCCTCATCAGGCTTCATTTCCATGACTGTTTTGTTAATGTAATCAATCTCTACTCTTTAATTTTTCTTCTTCTTCAATTAATATTTTAAAACATGAATTAAGGTCCTCTCCTAATCTGAATTCTGCATAGTATTTTTAAAAATTTTGTGTAACATGCCTATTATTAGTAGCATATGATTGAACTATAACTACATACACTTATATCCTTAACTTCTAATAATCACAATTAAACTCGGAAAAAGCTTACGTCACGAGGATATCCTGGTTTTAAAAACTTATTATACAATAAGAAAATTTGTATATATGTGTATGTTTATCCAAAAAGAAAATGCACAAATATTCATTATTTTTCTTAATCGTAAGATAAGAAGAATCTACCTAATTATTAAATTAACGATACAACAGCAGTTGATCAGAAAGAGTTTTTGACGTTATTTCAGGGCTGTGATGCATCGATTTTGCTGGACAATACTACTACCATAGTGAGCGAGAAATTTGCTGGGCCAAATATTAATTCGGCGAGGGGTTTTGAAGTTGTTGATGACATGAAAGCTGCCGTTG
>NW_006262688.1:4799583-4908958 GCF_000493195.1 Citrus x clementina | reverse complement strand
TTGCTTATTATGCATCTCTCAAGTGATGCTTTTGACTAATGATCGTCGTTTTGGTAACAGTCAGGGGGTCCTTCATGGACAAATCTATTGGGAAGAAGAGACAGCAGAACCGCAAACAGGACTCTTGCAAATGAAAATCTTCCAGGACCGAACAATACTCTTACGAGGCTCAAAGATAGATTCAGAAATGTTGGCCTCAACGATAATTTTGATCTTGTTGCACTCTCCGGTAATATTTGCTTTTACGCCCTTTGACTTGAGTACAAACAGACCTTGGAGTCTTTTGGGATAAAGCAGTATTGGAGCCAGAATTAGAAATCTGGAGGTGGAAAATTTTTTAATGCCAATACTGAGTCTTGAAATCTTAGAGATAGTTTAAATGTTGAATATCTTATTTAAAAAGAAAAAAATAAATTTTGATAAGGATGTCTCATCCACTAAATATCAATTTTTTTCTCATTATTACTCTTACTAAGACGACCACCGACACAAAGCACATTCATACTCTACAGCACCTAGGAGGCTTGACTGAATATCCTAATGATGCGAAGAAACTGTGTTTTAAAGTTTGACATTGGTGATTAGGAATATGTTAAAACGTTTGACAAATTTACTCCCCTTAATCACATCATGAAATTTGAATTGCTTCCCAAGAGAACCACCATAATGAAACTCAATTATTATCCTTAATTTGTATGAATTTGAGTAAAAATAACAAAGATTGGCTATGCATGTTTTTCAGGAGCTCACACATTTGGAAGGGCTCAGTGCCGAACTTTTAGCGATAGGTTATTCAATTTCAACAACACTGGCAATCCAGACCCAACACTTAACACAACCCTCTTACAACAACTTAGGCAACTATGCCCACAAGGTGGAAACGGCAGCGTTCTAACTAATCTGGATGTCACAACACCTGATTTGTTTGACAACAAATACTTCTTCAATCTTCAAATCCGCAAGGGCCTTCTGCAGAGTGATCAAGAATTGTTTTCGACTCCCGGTGCCGATACCGCTGCCATTGTCAATGTCTTTAGTAGCAACCAGGCTGCTTTCTTTCAAAGCTTTGTGATTTCAATGATAAGAATGGGGAATTTGAGACCATTGACAGGCAATCAAGGGGAGATTAGATTGAACTGCAGGAGGGTCAATGGAAACAGTAATATAGAAACCAGATCATCGTCAGAGGGTGATCTGATCAGCTCTTTCTAAATAAGCTAGTTTGTGGGTAACAAACTCGTGAATTTACTCCTATGTTTTGCCTGAAACATGCTTTTTATTTTCAATAAACTAAGGTTGTGTTTGTGTATTCACATCCTTGCTTTCTTTGTATCAGAAATCCTTGTCATGTGTATTTTTTTCTCCTATGTCATCGATACACATTGTCATTTGAGTCATTTTTCTGTTTTTAGTGGTCCATTTTATCCTCTAGCTTTAAAATACTAACCGGAAAAACACCTTATTCTTACAAATTTCTTTGTACTTTTTGTCAAACATGCGTAGTTTGACAAAATAGTAGGGAAGAATCTTTTATTTTCAGAAATACTCAATACATACCTTTTTTATGGGATAACAAAACTTATTTTTGGACAAATTTTAAAAATCTATTTTACAATTTTTGGGGTCTGTGTGTACCAAAAAAGAGCCTATATAATTTCTAAAACCAATAAAATCTCCGTACTATTTCACTAAACCATTTCGCAATTATTATGATCCTTTTTCCCCAGAAAAGAAAACACTTGTAGCCAGTAGCCACAGTTACCTTTTTCATGATCATTAATAAAATCATTTTTTACCCATTTCAAAAAGTCATCCTGTCGTTTCTTAATTATTTAACTCCTACTTGTGGTTTCAATTAAAGTAAGACCGCTGTACCTTTTAAAATATAACACTAAATTATTTAATAAATAATTTAAATAATTTAGTGTCCAACATGTTAATCTTCTAATATTCCTTACCTGTGGCTTAAATGCTTCATTTTGTTTTCTTTCATGAACTTTCAAGTTTCTTAAGAATGTCCTGGCCTGTGTTTTTCTTCTTCAATTTTTTTTTTTTTGAGAAAATCTTCTGTTAGAGATACCTTTCAGCTTGATTATTTAGATGGGTCGTTAAGTTTTTTTTTTTTTTTTTTGGGTGACTTACCGAAGTGTGTTTTTCTTCTTTCTTTCATCTTCTTCGATCGGAAGGATAATTTTGATGATGGAAAGATGGAGAAGCAAAAAAGGTGATGATGATGACTGTAAATTGATCTTTGAAAATTGAAAAATAAAAAGGAAAATTTTTAACCTACCCCAAATAATTGGATATTTTGCACTGCGTTCTTAAAAAATTTGACTTGTTGCATGTGCTTTTAATTTTGTTATTTTCTCAGTTAAATTTAATAGTGGTGGGGTAAAATGAGAAATTTATTTCTTAAATTAATTTTAATAGGAATTCTCTTTATTGTAATTGAAATAAAAATTTTTAAAAAATTAAAGGAAAAATAATAGTGGTAACAATGTACATGTAACAAGAAATTTTTTTATTGCAATTGAAATAAAAACTTAAAAAAAATTAAATGAGCTAAAAAAATTTTTTTTCATATAGAGAGGTATTTTTATCATTCAATCAAAAGTTAAACAGAGTCATTAAAAATAACTAAAAAATTAATAGAATTGAGGACGCGGTGCAACACGTTATTTTTTTAGATGCGCCGTGCAAGATATCAATTTATTTGAGGTTAGTTTAAAAATTTCCCAAATAAAAATCAACAAGTTAGTTTTGGGGGAAAAAAAGGAAAGAAATTATTGTGCTTTTATACTCACATGGTGCCATTGAATAAAAGAACTGGTTTTTTTTTTTTTTCAAAGTTTTGAAGACCGGGCCTACATGCCGAAAATGTCAGTAGTTGTCTTTACGTCACAACTTAATTCAGCCGTTGATGGGATCCAACGGTCAAAACGTGAGTGTCCGCATATTTTTTAAGCTACGGGTGTCCGCGTGAGAGAACCACCGCTTATTTCTGTACTTTAAAAACTGAGATGATCTAAACTCACGATGAAAATTTTCTAATATCTTTACTACTTTTAGCAAAATTATTATTTAAATATTATATTATTAATTTTTATTTAATAAATTATTTTTTTGACTATAATAACTGGATCCTACGGTACAATCATAGTTATCTTTTGTGTCAACAGTGTTGTAAAATGTCTCTGAACCCCTTTCATTCATTTTTATTTAAACTTTACCTCATAAATATTAAATTAATTTCTATTGCATCCATATAAACATTATAAATAGCACCTTATACTATTTGCAATTTATACATTTTTCTTCTATATTGCACCTTTATTACAATACCCCTCTCTTTATCACAAATACCAGTGAACCCGACTCGAATTTCGTTTCCATTTTTATCCACGCCACCGGCCAAGGTTGGTACCGATCGGAAGATCGTGCGACGCCGGTTATCTCCACGCCATCCTTGTAGCAAAAATAACTGGGTCAACCCGACTCGCGAAACTGACCCGGATTTTGTTTCCGTTTCCGGCTACTCCACCAGCCAAGGTTGGTATCGATCGGAAGCTTGTGCGACGCCGGTAATCTCCATGTCATCCTTGTCGCCGTAAAACATTCGGAAAGCTGCCGATCGAAGCCGTGAAAAGTCACAAAATCCTGCTTCAATTCGCCGCGGTTTCTCCGGTTTTCGGTGACGCCACTACTTGGGCTTTGTTCTCCACAGTTCCCTCTGTCTTTTCTGACCAACCACAGCCACCGGAGGAGCCGATTTGCCGTTGATCGGCCGTTGAAGGATTCACGGGTTTGATAGAAATGAACTTAATATTTGTGAAGGAAAGTTCAAATAAGAATAAGTGAAAGGACTTTATGAAATTTTACACAAAAAAAGACAAAAGCGGTGGCATGGTGCCACTGTTGCACGATAGGCAAGTCCATAATAACTATGACTTAAATGTTAGATACCTGTGACTCGATTGGTGAAATAGTCTCTCTCCAAAAAATCATTTTTTTTTTACCGCCGCACAAAGAAAATATTTTGTTGCGAATGAATAAATTGTGGATAGTGATTGAGCAGGATCGTGTCCACAGAGATCGGTAATTATTTAAATCCTTTTGAAACGTAAAACATAAAATGGGGGTTTTGTTGACAATAATAAAAATTAAATTAAAATAACAAGAATGCAAATTAAAGTTGTAATTCAAATTGGAGAAAGCTCTGGTTGAAGGAATTAACTCAGCTTGATTCGACTACTGATCATTGATTTAAATATAAATTATTACTACTTATAAATAGACCAGTTATAGCTACCGAGACCCTCTAATAGTCAATCTCTCCTTAACTAGTTGATAACCAAGGTACGACTGTTGGCTATTTCCCTAATCAATAGACAACCCTAGATACGATCATAGGATTTAATCAATTGACAGCCTGAAAAACCAGAGAGACCCAAATCATAATCAACAAATACATATGATTGTTCATTTAAATTAGATTGTTTATTCTCATAACACAACTCACTGCTACGTTATTTGTCACAAACATTAAAATCTTCATACGATAAATCCTTTAATTGACAATATATTAAGTTGATAATTAAATAGTGGCCAATTACCTAATTAACAAACATAATCATGAGAATAATTTAGAGAATAAACAAATACCCAAAAAGTAATAAAACAATTAAAGTATAAGAAAGATCTCACAGTAGTGATGAATCAAAGTTTCATTATCCTTCAACCAGAAAAATAGTTTTAGTTCTTCATAGAGAGAAGAAAAAAGTTTAGATCTAGGATTTCTTCCTTTTTGTCCCCAATCTCCCCTGGTTCACAATAGATTCCTCCCTTAAACACTCTCTCTTTCTTCTCCTTTAGAGTTCTATTTAAAATAAAATACTAATATCTGAAATATTAAATTCGTAATTACAAAAAAACCAAAAATACAAAACACGTTAAACTAAAAACTGCAGTCCGTAGTTGACAGTACGCGCCCACGTCTTATCAACAAAGTTCTTCTGACGCTCATAATTTCTCTAAGAGAACAATCATCCTTAAACATCATCTTGTAACTAAATTTTAGCACCAATCAATAGAATTGCACCTGTAAAAATAAAACACAAGTAAATCACTATTATTAAGTATAAAATATCAATATTAAAAAAAAAATTTAAAATTAATACATAAATTACACTCTAACAAAATTATCCATACGTAAAATCATAATTATTGATACAAGACCATTTCCACATAAAAAGCCTCGATCTCGCATCTAAATATGTATAAGCTGACAAAATGATATTTGACATTTCGGTAAACAAATGAAAAGTTCCAAAAGGTTGAAATGAAGGATTTCGAATACGTGGAATCCACACGCCACATGCTCCGCATTCACACATACGATAAAAGAGACAGGTAAGCCGGCATTAAACAAAAGCGACTCAAGGCGTCGCCGCCCCTACCTAATAAAGGCACCATTTCAAGAATTATCAACTTAGTCCCTCTTTTCATGAATAATTACTCAGGATTTTGGATTTCATTTTAATAAGTTTTTATTCTCAAATAAGTTTGATATACATGCATTTCTAATACGTTCATTTATACTTTTTTTTAATAAAATTTTACAAACAAATATTCCTCTTTCTTATATTCTCTCCGCAAAAACGAAGGTTATTTGTAAATTTCAAGATCATTATGAAAATAAGAAATATAATTTTAAATGCACCGTAATTAGTATATTGTATTTGAAAAAAAATTAAAATTGAAGAATCTAATTGAAGACTTAAGCTTTTAAACATGAAAGAAAAAATTGAATGAAATTTAAAAAAGAAAATTAACTAGTTATTTTATTTTACTAATAAAAAAAAAAAAGACATCTACATCCATATAGTTTACTTAGATGGTCACATGGGCCACGTTAGTTTCAAAAAGAAAAAAATCACATAAACCTAATTAAGAGAATTAATAACGTAACTAACCTATTCAAACAGTGAAACGAGGAACTTCGAGGTTGCTGCAAAGTTCTAATACTAATCTGGTTTGTTTGGTTATAAATAAAGAGGCCTTTCTCTAGTAACTCTTAGACAAAATGGCTTCACTTCGTTATCTTCTCGCAGCAGCTCTTCTTGTTGCTTTTGTGCTTGAGGGATCACCATCTCAAGCTCAACTTTCTCCATCTTTTTATTCTTCCACATGCCCTAATGTATTGAACACTATCGAGGATGTGCTTAAGAAAGCTTTCTCGTCCGATATCCGGATCGGTGCCAGCCTCATCAGGCTTCATTTCCATGACTGTTTTGTTGATGTAAGCAATCTCTGCTCTCTCATTTTTCATATTCTTTACTTTATCAAGCTCTCTGTCCATGTACTTACTGATATAACATAGTTTCAAGTATGTCAATGAACAGTATCTTTATAATTTTTTATGGCATTAAACAAAATATAGAGTTTTCATAAAGCCTAAGGAAGAGTTTGAATATATCATTTTATGTTCAACAACTTCCAAAACCATTTATATATATTTTCTCTTTTATCTGTCTGCTACTCATTGCATTCTTCTTCTGACCGCATATTCATGCACGTAGAGATCCTCACCCCCAACCCCAAGCTAAAAGATCTGATTTTTTCGCTTCAGCCGTACAACAAAACTTTCCTCTCTAATTTGGATGTACCGAAGACCATGTAATTCTTTTTTTATAAATAAATTTTAATATGGGGTTTTCATGCACTAAAAATTTTAATCTAGTAAAGATTTGGTCCAAAACAGGAATTAAAATCCATCTCATGGCCTCACCCCTGCTGAGTGCTTTTAATGATCATGGGTCCAATATTAATGGTGTATGGTTGAAAATAAATCACACTTGTTTTATATTCTTCCAGCCGAAAATTTAAATCAACAGGAAATCCTAGTCATAAAAACATATGTAATAATAAGACAATTTAAACAAGAAGAGTTTGCATTATTTATATAATTTTTTTGAATTCCTGTCCATAAGATAAGAAGGAATCTATCTACTTGTAAAACTAACAATACAATGGACTGTTAACATAGCAAGTTGTTAATTAATATTATTTTTTCAGGGGTGTGATGCATCGATTTTGCTGGACAGCACTAACACCATAGACAGCGAGAAATTTGCTGCGCCAAATAACAATTCGGCGAGGGGTTTTGAAGTTATTGATAACATGAAAGCTGCCGTTGAAAGGGCATGTCCAAGGGTTGTTTCCTGCGCTGATATTCTTACTATTGCGGCTGAACGATCCGTTGCTTTGGTAATGAATTTCTATTACCAACTCCTCTTCCTGGTTAATATTTTACGCTTAGAAGTAAATTAATATGGGTATCAGAATAAGTTAAGAGAATAATGGTAAACCTTTGCAGTATTAATGTAATTTTTAACTATTTTTTTCAATTAATAATAACCCCTATAAATTTAACGTGTTTTTATATTATTTTTTCAGTTAATTAAATAACCCGTGAGTTCAACTTTACCCTTAGAAGAATACATTAATTAAATAATTATTTACATAGAACAATGTGCAAGATCTGGGTCCACATGTTTAGCCTTTGCTAGTTTTTTTGACAAAATTGTCTATGTTTAGCCTTTACTAGCCTTTGCTAGTTATTGCATCTGCTATTCAACGACAAAATTGTCCCACCATGTGGAAGTTGATTTAAGTGAAGGGATTCATCCTTGGACCCATCATTTTTAAATTCGGACGATGTGGTGGACTCCATTATTTAAAAGGGGTGATTTATTGACTATGGTGCATTAGCTACACTGTATGGTACCAAAATTGCTACACGTATGGCAATATAGTGAATATTGACGGATAAATTGTTACCGACAGCGAGACACTTTTTACTGCGCTGGTGCATCGTAGTAGCAAGGCCTTAGTTTTAAACTTAAAAGTTTTCTTCTTTTGTTATACGACAAAGTTTTGATTCAACGGCTAGCAAATTAAATAGTCCGCCCCAAACGCACATCTCTTAAGATTATTGCTGATTTTGAGTGAATGGCTCTTGGTTACAGTCAGGGGGTCCGTCATGGGCAGTTCCATTGGGAAGAAGAGACAGCAGAACGGCAAACAGAGCTCTTGCAAATCAGAATCTTCCAGGACCATTTGATACTCTTGATGAGCTCAAATCTAGTTTTAGAAATGTTGGCCTCAATGACAAGCTTGATCTTGTTGCACTCTCCGGTAATTATTAATTGCTTCTACATCCTTTTAGTTACTTGAGTAAAGTTATGAGAGTAAACTTTTAGGAGTCAAAACTGCCTGCTACTAGTAACTCATACTCAAAAGTTAATTCACGAAATGAGTGTTGGTGCCTTAAATTTATATTTACTTAACTCCAAATTTAAATAATATCCCTAACAATAAAATTATCATTATTGTTCCTCGTATGTGAATTCAGTAAAAATAACAAAGATTTGGTCATGCATGTTTTTCAGGAGCACACACGTTCGGAAGGGCTCAGTGCCAATTTTTCAGGGGCAGATTATACGATTTTAACAACACTGGCAAGCCAGACCCAACCCTAGACGCAACCTTCTTACAACAACTGAGGAAACTATGCCCACAAGGTGGAAACGGCGGCGTTCTTGCTAATTTTGATGTCACGACACCTGATGTTTTCGACAACAAATACTTCTCCAATCTTAGAGGCCGCAAAGGCCTTCTGCAGAGTGATCAAGAGTTATTTTCGACTCCTGGTGCCGATACCGCTGCCATTGTCGAGGACTTTGGGAGGAACCAGAATGCTTTCTTTAAAAACTTTGTGACCTCAATGATAAGAATGGGAAATTTGAAACCACTGACAGGAAATCAAGGGGAGATTAGATTGAACTGCAGGAGGGTCAATGGAAACAGTAATATTGCAACAAGATCATCATCATCAGAGGGTGATTTGGTCAGCTCTTTCTAAATAAGCTAGCTTGCAGCATATGCGCGAGAGTTTTTGTGCTTAACAAACTCAAATTTAATCTGATCGTTTTGCCTGAAACATGTTATGTACTTTCAAATAAATTAACGATCAAACTTGAGTTTAATCTAATGGTCTTGTCTGAAAGATGTTATGTATTTTCAAATAGATTAATTAAACTTTTGTTTGTGTGTTCACATCCTGCTTTCTACACGTAATTTTGTTTATTATTTGTTTTTTTTCAACATCATCAATGTCACGTTTTAACCAATAAAAATTATGTATACATGTGGCTTCTGCCGTAGGCTCACCGCTAAGAATTAATATTAGATCGGACAGAAAAGTCTATGAATCTAAATTTATTTGTCGAATGATACTTTCGTTCTCTTAGAAATTTTTTTCATCATTCGAGTCTCTTATTATTTTTTCGTTTCATCCATGACATTTAAATCAGTTTTCTCTTAAACTTAATTACGTGCCTTTTATCTTTTATAATCTAAGAGAACAAAGATGAATTTGTCTGTTAAGGAATTTACCTTACATCAGTTAATTAAAATAGTTACAACTCTGAAATTAATTTTTAATATGAATTACGTAACAATCACTAGCTATAGGCATAATATATAGAAGTCATAGGCAAAATGATATTTCAGTAAATAATAATTAAAATTCCGAAGGGTTTCGATTTGTGGAATCCACACGCTAAAAGAAATAATATTAATCAGAGGCCAAGGCCCCGGCCACGGCCCCGGCCACGGCCCCGGCCACGGCCCCGGCCACGGCCGCCACCAAACAAAGGCACCATTTCATGAATTATTAACTTTAAGTGGCTTAGATTCAACCACTCACGTGGGTGAGGACTGAGGAGAGTTTTGGTTTCGTTTCTGTAAATACTATAAATAAATAAATAAAACAGCAGGGAGGATCGGTACGACTTCAAAAATATGTGGAGAAAAATATGCTTTCACTAAAACGTTGGGAAAAAATTAATCGTGTAATTATTTCATCATACCATTTTACGTTTTCTGTTTTGCATTTTACATTTTCTTTTTCACCGAAATCAAAAATGGGTTCATAATTTGCAGCCACCAAATAAGTTCACGTTTAAAACTCAACTAATAATTTTAAAAAATAGATGGGCCTCACAAATCTTTAATTTTACTAAATTCTTTCAAACAAACTATCAAATACATTACTATTTTTATTTAAAACATAATTATTTTAAAATTAGTTACCCAACTTATTTTGAAATTTACCAAAAACAATTTATTTCTATATTAAAATAGAAGTACAAAAACACCCACAATAAGCTACTATACTTTATTTTAAAACAGTTGACTTTTACAATATACAATGTGAAACTTCTTGGTTGTTGGCAAGTTCTAATCCTGTTTGCTTCAGATTATAAATAGTCATGCAGGAGAGTTATGGATAGCTCTCACTCTCACTAACCTCTTCAAATGGCCACTCTGCGTTATCTTCTTGCAGCTGCTCTTGTAGTTGCTATTGCTCTTGAGGGATCATCACCATCTCAAGCTCAACTGTCTCCCTTTTTTTATTCTTCCACATGCCCTAATGTAACCAACATAATTCGAGGGGTGCTTCAGAAAGCTTTCTTGTCCGATATTCGTATCGGTGCCAGCCTTATCAGGCTTCATTTCCATGACTGTTTTGTTAATGTATCAATCTCTAATCTTTGTTTTTTTCTTCTATTTACTATATATTGATATAACATATATAGTATATATATATATATATATATATATATTCTCTTTAGTGGCTTTAAACAAAATATAGTTTTACTTAAAACCTAAAGAACAGTTTGAATATGTCATTTTTAAAAATCCAAAACCCTTTTTATATATCTTTTGTTTTAATTGCTTTTACTTGTATGCTGCTTGTGCATCCTTGTTCTGCCCGCATATTCATAAATTTAAAGAGACTTTTTCCCCCTAAAAGATCTGATTTTTTCAATTCATAGGACGATTTTTTCCTTTCTAATTTCGATGCACCGAAGGCCGTGTAATTTTTCAAAAAGACACTTATATATGTGATTTTCATACATTAGAAATTAAAATCAAATAAAGACTTAGCCTAAATCAAGGATTAAAATCCTCTAGTGATCTATTTCTTGTTGAGTGCTTTTGATGATGCCTTGAGTCTATTATTAATATAGTTTAAAATTTAACTACTCCAACTGAAAAGCTTAAGTCGGGAGTAAATCCTAGTCTTGAAAACATATTTGACGATAAGACAATTACAATAAGAAGAGTTTGCGTTACTTTTTATTTATTTGTCATGAGATAAGAAGGAATCCATCAACTTATTAAATTAACGATACAACGACACTTAACATGACAAATTATTAATTAACAATATCATTTCAGGGCTGTGATGCATCAGTTTTGTTGGACAACACTACAACCATAGACAGTGAGAAATTTGCTGCGCCAAATAATAATTCGGCGAGGGGTTTTGAAGTTATTGATCAGATGAAAGCTGCCGTTGAAAAGGCCTGTCCAAGGGTTGTTTCCTGTGCTGATATTCTTACTATTGCAGCTGAACAATCTGTTGCTTTGGTACGAATTTTTATTAACAACTCCACTTCTTTAATAATAAAATAATTAGGGTAATTATCCATCAACCACTTGTTCTTTTATATTATTTAAAAAATATTTAATTTTTTTTGCTGAATTCTATTCGAATTATATTATTTTGCACATATACACTTCCGTCTCCAAATTGTTAAGAGAACTCATGGAATATTGTATAAATGACTTTTTATCCCCAAATGTAAAATAACAATTATTCATCGACTACTTTTTTTTCACATTTTTTTGAAAAATATATATATATATATTTTTTTTTTTTTTGCTGAACTCTACTTAAAGTTATATTATTTTGCACGTCCACTTTTGTTTTTTCGTCGTGAAATGATAATTTTACCTTTATGATATTAAAAAAATTCTAAAAAAAATATTTTTTAACAAATTAAAAAAATAAGTGATACGTGGATAATTACTCAAAAAATAATTCTCACGGAAAAATGGAAAAATTTTGAATCCACGTTTTTATTCTTGCATTTTTGCATGTGCATTTCAACGAGAAAACTACAAAAGTCTAAGATGTCATTGTCCTACCACGTGGTAATTGATTTAAAAGTTGTGATGGGATTCGTCATGGAACCGATCACTTTTAAGATCCCATCGTTTTCAACTATGACGTTGGATTTCATTACACGACAAAGCTTGATCCAAAATTTTATGGCGACGTGATAAGACTACCACATTATTAGCCAAATGATCCGACCCAAACACACACAAATTGAAAGCCCGAAAGATTAATTGTCTATTTCTGATTTTGATAAAATTTGCTTATTATACATCTCTTAAGTTTATTGCTGATCGTGAGTAATGAACTGAATGGTTTTGGTTACAGTCAGGGGGTCCTTCGTGGACAAATCTATTGGGAAGAAGAGACAGCAGAACAGCAAACAGAACTCTTGCAAATCAGAATCTTCCATCACCGTTTGATACTCTTGACAGGCTCAAAGCTAGTTTTAGAAATGTCGGCCTCAACGATAATTTTGATCTTGTTGCACTCTCCGGTAATTATTTTGCTTCTCGCCCTTTAATTTTAAGTAAAGTTATGAGAGTAAATTTTTAGAGGTCCAGGATTCCACGTGGAGCGGTCATCTAAATAAAGGTGGTCATGCTACAGCAAATTATGTTATTATCACTAAGCGAATTATAATATTATTCCTTGTATGAATAGAGCAAGATTACAAGGATTTGCCGTGCATGTATAATTTTCAGGAGCTCACACATTTGGAAGGGCTCAGTGCCGATTTTTCAGCGTAAGATTATTCAATTTCAACAACACTGGCAATCCAGACCCAACCCTAGACGCAACCTTCTTACAACAACTGAGGCAACTATGCCCACAAGGTGGAAACGGCAGCGTTCTAACAAATTTAGACGTCACAACACCTAATGTTTTCGACAACAAATACTTCTCCAATCTCAGAAACCGCAAAGGCCTTCTGCAGAGTGATCAAGAGCTGTTTTCGACTCCCGGTGCCGATACCATTGACATTGTCAATGTCTTTCGCAAGAACCAGGCTGCTTTCTTTAAAAGCTTTGTGACTTCAATGATAAGAATGGGGAATTTGAAGCCACTGACGGGAAATGAAGGGGAGATTAGATTGAACTGCAGGAGGGTCAATGGAAACAGCAATATCGTAACAAGATCATCATCGTCAGAGGGTGATACGATCAGCTCTTTCTAAATATGCTTGTTTACTCTTTTGTTTTTTGTTTTGTTTCTTGAAGGGAACGTGTTATGTATTCCCAATAAATTAACTAAACTTGTGTTTGTTTGTTCGCATCCTGCTTTCATAAATGAATAATAAAAGCCTCACAATTTATTTGTTTGTTAGTTTTTTTTTTTTGTTTTTTGCTTCAAACGCCATCGATTACATTATAGCCAATTAAAAAAATGTATGTGGCCTCTGGCATAGACGAGAAGCTAAGAATTAATCAATATATAAATCGGAGTCCGTGCCAAAGTTATTACGTTTAACCTAATTTATGCCCCCACACAAAAAATACGTGAGTTTCATTAATGTGTTAGGCTCTGTTTGGTACAGCTTATTAAATAGAGTTTATAATACTAGAGTTTATAGCAGTAGAGCTTATACCAATAGAGTTTTTTGACAAAAAGTCATTGGGTATTTGATTGTCAATAAAAAAAGTACTTTTAAACCATTAAACTGTGTGATATTTTTTATATTATATATTTTTAGAAAAAACTCTATAACCTCTACTCTCAAAAGCTCAAATTTTGGGCTTTTGCTAATAGAGGTAAATTAGCTTATTTAAGCTAAAAAAACTCTACTAAAAAAATAACCAAATACCATAAAAATTTTTAAAAAGTGCTTATACGATTAAATAAACACTTATGGCTCTTAAATAAGTCATACCAAACAGGCACTTACTGTTGTTGTGTGTGGCATAAGTTACGTTAAACTCAACTTAGGGGGCTCCTATTTTAGGATAAGGATTCTTATGGTCTGATTTATTGTTGAGGAAAATATATGTAGATAATTAGTAGTTAATTAATAAACAGTGAAAATAAAAATAAATTAAAATTTATTTAAACATTATCTCTAAAATATATATAACACAATTTTTAAAAATTTAAAAAAAGATTTTAATCTATTATTTTAATCCATGTTAAAATAAAATAATTTTTCAATTAATATTATTGACTGAGACTAATACGAATCATTTTAGTTGTATATATGAAATTTTTTAGCGACTAATACGAATATTACTAATTTTGTTGATATTATAAAAATTTTGCCAACGACCAATGTGAACATTTACCAAAAGCCAGGCTAACCTTTTCTTAGACCGGTGATTTCATTAATCTTAAAAGCTTCTTTTTGTCACTTGAGTCCCCTTAACCTGTATTGCTGTTAAAATAATAGGAGGAAAAGCACATTATTGGACGATAAATGTGATTTTTAAAATTCAAATTAATTGATAACAATTTAATACAGAGTAATGATAGCTAATCCACGGGGAAAAAAAAAAGAAAAAAGAAATCATATATGGCAATATTAAAGTTGCTATCAAAGACTAAAACTATGCGTATATAAGAGAAGTATATTAAGATTAATTAGTCAAATATTTTGGAATTCAAAAAAGAAATCTCTCTATAGTTCTTACATTAATTCATTATTTTTGGACAAATGGACAAAAATTATTCAATGGCCTAAGAAAAAGTCTCAAATATTCATAGGAGTCTATAGACAAGGTATGTGTCTCTTATCTAAGAAACACTAACAATGAACCTTGAATAAATAATTCATCAGAGTTTATGCATTCATTGACTTTGTTATATGCAAGTTCTCTACTCCTAGATATATGTTCATAGTCAATAAAAACAGGGCAACTTTAAGTTAAGACATGTGCTTCATTCCATACGCAAGGGCTCATTTGGTTAGGCTTTTATGGCGAAAACAAGGAGTGGGAATCGAACCACTCTCAGATACAAACTTTTTCTTTATTGTATTTTTCTTTTTAAAGAATCATTTTAATTTGGGTCGTTCTCTGAGGTTGAATGGGTAGCATAATAAACCAAATAAATAAATAAAACAAAATTATAAAAAATTAACAACACATCACTCCACATGGCATTGCAATATCTCAGTTACATGTGCATATTATTTAGAATAAGATCCTTAAATTAAGGTACCCTCGTCACTGCACCCAAAAACATTAATTTACTTATAATTGATGATTAAATAATTGTTTTTAAAATGCCCTTTTGATACGTAGCAAATAATTAATGCAATTAGATAAATTTCAAGACGTGCAGAAGACGTCGTTTTCTTCTTTTTTTTTTCTTTTTTTTAAATAATTGTCGGTGAAGGGTACCGTTAGGCCTAATTATCTTAAAAATAATTTCGTATTAAAAATAATTGTCGGTGAAGAGTACCGTTAGGCCTTATTATCTTCAAATTACTAAATAAAATCAAGGTTAAGACTAAGTTTATAAAAATTCTATGTCACGGCAACACTGTATCTTTCGGCTTACACTTCCTAAATTATTTGTTACAAATTCCAAGTCTTTGGTCCCATGTTTTAATTTTTTATTTTTTTAATAACGAGAGAGCCACAAATTTTTATATAAATTTATTTTGTATAAATTTATGTGGCATAATAAGATTGGTTGAATTAAATATTACTTATCCCACATGATTTGTTTTTATTATTTTATATTTTTATTTAACTAATGAATCAATATCACGTCAGTTTGTACAAGATAAATATATATAAGAGTTTGTAACTGTATCATCATTCTTATTTTTTTGGGATTACATCTTAATTACAATTAGTTTATGTAATAAAAAAATAATGTGTGACAAAAAAATTTAAAAATAAAAAATTATATTATTATAACATATAACGATTATATGATGAGAGTCCTTAAGTTATATATAATGGAACTTATACATATTCACATAAATAATGAATGATGTAAAATTTATTTATTGTTTATACTAGTGATTGACGTAAGTTGTCGTTAATATAAGTTTCCACTTGCCTGTGTATGATCATCTGGACCGGAGAAAGAAAAGTGTTGCTTCATAATTAATTAATTAAGCTAACGTCCTGTCCCGGCAATTGACTTGACTTGATGGAAAGTTTAAACTTTGAAGTTGCCTGACATTATACATCTGTAAATTAGCAGCCAAGGACCCAAGGCACGTGATCACTCTATGTTCAAAGTTGCATTTGTTTCTTATTTCGTCACTTTATTCACCGGACAAGAGCTCAAATCAGTTCACGCTTTATTTGGTATGTAAAGGTTTTAAAAGGTTTACCCAGAATAGTTTTTTTTCTTTTTATGCTAATAATACAATCAGATATTATAATTACATATTAAAATTATAAATTTACATACATTAAATTTTATTAAATATTTATTCAGATTATCTATTCTCATATATATTCGAAAGTTGTTCGCTCTACCAAATTATCTAACTTCACAAATATTCGAGAGATATTCGATGATTATTTATTCCATTCACATTTTATAAAAGAAAAAAATTATAATTAATTTCAATGAATCAAATTTAATTAAGGGAGAATCCTTAAAAGACTCAAACTGATACTTTCACAAATATTCATAAGTATGAGAGTAAGCAATCCATCACTCAGTTTAAGGGCAAGCGGCCTATCCAAAAGATCTTTAAATATTATATTATATTTATTTATTATTTATTAAGTGTATCTATATTATTATAATTAATTGAAATATACATGTGATAAGAAATGAATGGAAAAAACGTGCGTTCCATGCCAAGACTTTTTCCTACTACTGCGCGGAGAAAGTTAGAAAAGAAAAAAGAAAAAATAGCAAACACTAGCTAAGCTTTTTGAAAAGCCTTCTCTAACAAAAAAACGTACATAAGTTTATTTTGAGGAAAAAAATGATTAGTATTAAAAAAAAAGCTTTCATAAGTAAAAGCTATATAGATTTATTTTTAAATAGCTTTACTTATGAAATTTTCAAGTTGGTATTTTATAATTTCCATTTTGAAAGCTAACAAATAAGCTTGTAGACTCTAAATTCAAGTTTTGCCAACGGTCCGGATACCGTGCACATGGTTTTCTGATTTTCTCCTTTGCTAAAACTGGAGTAAATGAATTTTCTCACAATATATCCACATTCCTGCAAAAAGACAATATCAGATAAAGAACGGTGATCAATTAATTTAAGGAGCTTAAAGAAAGGCTTCTTGCATTTAAAAATAATAATAATAAAGAAGGGTCAAAAAAACTATTTTACCATTTCCAAATGATGTCCTTAATTCAACTAGGGGGGAAAAAAAGAAAAAAAAACTACAATTCTCCAAGTTTGAATTGATAAGATTGGAATGTGGAATCAACACGCCCACATCTTCCAAAGTTACTACTGGCCACATATTCTATCTTATCATTATATATTTATATCACCATCAAATAATTCATGACCTTATATATTTATCTTTATAGACAACAAAACTATTGATATATCATAAATAGACATTTTGGCGTGGTTAGACATTTAGTCCGTTTTGGGCTTTTTTTTTTTTTATAAATATATTTGAAGTTCTTTGTAAAAACGATAATAAAAAGAATTTGACTATATTTATATTTAATAAAATGTGTATAGTTTAGTGATAAGAACTTTTTTTTATAATTTTAAAGTCTTTGGTTCAAATTTCTACAACTATAAAAAAATATATAAATAAATAAATTGAGTTAAATAAACAGTGAAAAAAATCAAATTCCTCCAAATTGAATTAATTTTTTTGAATCAAGCCTCCCCACCCCCCATTCAAAATCAAACTGACTGGGTCCGCATTTATGCACGTTGGCATTTTAGAAATAAACTTCCAAGTCCCTTTTCATCAGTGAAATTAATATTATCTATTTATATAGAGAGAAGCGAATTAATATACAACGAGGTGCTTATTTCCATCCAGCCATTAGATGAAATTTACATATATGGAAGAAGGTTTAAATGTCAACTTCTAAACGGTGGAGATCCTGTTGTCAACAGGGACAAACTTTTGAAGTCTTGCGTAACTTTTTCCACCTAATTGAATTAACATTAACTAGCGGATTCAATCGTACAGCTCAATCTTTCCTAATCTTCATATTAGACTTTTGTGAAGTACTCAAGTTATATAAATAAAGAGCCACCAGCCATGCAAGAGTACTCCTTAGACAACACTCACTAATTTCTCTTCAAAAGGAAAATGTCTCCTCTTCGTTATCTTCTTGCAGCAGCTGTCCTTTCCGCGTTTGTGCTTGACGAATCATCATCTCAAGCTCAGCTTACGCCAGATTTTTACAACACCACATGCCCTAATGCATCAAACATCATTCTGGGTGTTCTTCAGAATGCTTTCAATTCCGATATCCGAATCACTGCCAGCCTCATCAGGCTTCATTTTCATGACTGCTTTGTCAACGTACTTGCTCTTTCATTTTCTACTGGCATAAAATGAACTTACTTTTTTTTTGGGCTTTTTTTTTGTGGCATTTAAAAATTAATTGAAGGCTTTTTTTTTTAATTTTTTTTAAGAACCCCATGAGAAATAAACTTTTCTTTGGTAGTTTACTCGGCTTATGAGTTTAATTACTCATTTTCCTTCATATTCCTTTTATGACTGATAAATTTTTACTCGGTTTTTAGAGCAAAGTAGATCGAGTTCTAGACCAGCTTTCAATGGAAACAAGGCCTTGTATTTTCTATGTTCTTTCATCTTAGTATGCAGAACAATTCTTTGGAAAGAAAAATATCAAGATATCGGATTTGATTAGAAATTGATTTCCTAACAGGCCGTGATTACAAGTATCCCAAAAGTATTGTAGTCTACAAATTTGGCACCGTTGAATGGCCAAATTTTGTTGATTTTATTAATTTTTTTAATTATTTATGCCAGGCTCCAAATTTTTTTATTTATCACTTAGATTAAATTTACTGTCGTTGAGCTGAGAAGTTTTGCCTACGTACACCGAACCGCATATTGAGTGTCTTGATAGTATTCACTCGCACATTTTCATTCTTGACTTTTGTAACATAAAATGTGTGGGATTAAAGGAATTAAAACCTACAACCTATTTCAAAAATACTTTATCTTTTTTCAAAAATACTAATCTTTAGTATCGGAGCTTTTGGCACATCATGGAAGAAAAGTCAAATGTCATATATTGGACAAAGGAAAATTTAAAAATAAAAAAAACGTGTAAGTTCTTTGTGGTCTTTAAGTTAGGAAGCTATCAATATAGCTAACAAAGTCTTTGCAGTTTTTGGGACCCAAAACAACGACACATGATATCCCCTCATTAGTGAGTTTGTAATTCTTTTTTTCTGTCGGCATTACAATTATTTATTAATAATTTTTTGTAGGGCTGTGATGGGTCAATCTTGCTGGACAACGTTGCCAATGATACGAGCATAGACAGCGAGAAATTTTCGATGGCAAATAATAATTCAGCAAGAGGTTTCGAAGTTGTTGATGCCATGAAAGCAGCCCTTGAGAGTGCCTGTCCTGGCATTGTTTCCTGTGCTGATATTCTTGCCATTGCTTCTGAACAATCCGTCAATTTGGTATGCATTCTACTGCTAGCCAACATAATTCATTCATCCGCTGCGAACAATCGTACTTTTTAAGACTACAGACTCGTTCTGAATCGTATAATTGATTATAATTAGAGACCTTGCTAGCTAACCATAGCTAATTATTGCAGTCTAGTTAATTCCAAACTGTATTCATGCAATTTTAAGGATTATTCATTAAGAGAAACAGGGTCTGGAACCAACAATTAGTTGAATAGTAAAAAGTTAAAAAGATTGCTTTCTAAAATTTTTTGAGCCCACATATTTGGACTACTGCATAATATATTTTATTAAGATAGAATCCCGGCGTAAAACTAAATTCTTGTATATGTTAGTAGATTTGTAATTTTGGAAACAAAAAATTATAATAATAGTAAGTTAATAAATAAAACAAGTAAATCTATTGCTGATTTTGAGTAATGAATTGAATGGTTTTGATTACAGTCAGGTGGTCCTTCATGGACAGTTCCACTGGGAAGAAGAGACGGCAGGACAGCGAACAGGAGCCTTGCAGATCAGAATCTTCCAACACCATTTCAGACTCTTGATTTGCTCAAAGGCAGATTTACAAATGTCGGTCTCAACGACAATACTGATCTGGTTGCACTCTCCGGTAATATACTATTATCCTGTTCTTCCTAAATGCTAATGATTCGCGTCTTTTAATTAAATCTGCGGTTCGTTGGGAGCTTATGAAATCACAAGCTGTCAACTAAAAGTACTTGAAATAATTAGTTATAGTATATGTATAAAAGTTTACCAACCATTTCATCATTTATTGTGCTTTTAAAATTAGATTAAAGACAGAAAGTCTATTTGAAAAATTATACTAAAACCAAAGTCTAATTCGTGTAAATCATTTGTATGAATATGTTTTTCAGGCGCTCACACTTTTGGAAGGGCACAGTGTCAATTTTTCAGCCAAAGATTATTCAATTTCAATGGAACTGGCAATCCAGACCCAACGCTGAACGCAACTCTCTTAGCACAACTGCAGCAGCTGTGCCCGCAAGGTGGCAATGGCAGCGTCCTAACGAATCTTGATCTCTCAACACCGGATGGTTTTGACAACGATTATTTCTCCAATCTTCAAGCTAACAATGGCCTTTTACAGAGTGATCAAGAGCTGTTTTCGACACCCGGCGCCGATACCATTCCCATTGTCAACAACTTTAGCAGCAACGAAACTGCTTTCTTTGAAAGCTTTGCGGTTTCTATGATCAGAATGGGGAATTTAAGCCTTCTAACAGGGACTCAAGGAGAGATCAGGTCAAACTGCAGAAGGGTTAATGCAAACAATTTATCAACCAGATCATCATCAGATGGCGGTTTGGTCAGCTCTATCTAAATCATGAAAGCATAAAATAAAACTGTGTGAAGTAGTTTTGCTGTTGAGAGTTTGTGGGTAACAAACTCATGTACCTTGTCTCGTGTTTGTCCTAACAATATTTTCAGAATCTGAATAAAATTATGAGCCCGTTTGGAAATGGTAACTTTTAAAGTAATTGTTATTAGCTATGTTGTAAAAATAATCAGCTGTGAAGAAAATCAATTAAGTATTTAGTAAATTTTGTTTTCAAAAGTACTGCGAGTTTTAAAAACAGTTTAATATTATTGTTAAACTACTGAAAGAAAATAAATGACTAAAATGTACATAATGTAGGATAATATATTATTTTTTATTTTTTATCTTAAAATAATTGATAATTAAATTTATAATATAGTGAAACGAATTTAATAATAATTCGACCACAAATTGATATTAATGAATTATAATAAAAATTTATTAAAATATTAATTTTGTTTCCAAATTGAATAAGGATAATTTTGGGTTTGTGTGATAATTTTAAGAATATTCATGGAATTGTATTAAAGGATCAAAATAATTCTCAAAATCAAAATTTAAAAACTACTCTTTTCTTGTTTTTTAAAATTAGTTGTTGGAGGGGTTGACAAAAGTGATTTTGCTTTTTTTTTTTTTTACCAAATACTAAAATTAGCTTTTAAATTTTTAAAATTACTTTTAAACCTCCCAAAAGCAATCTCAAATGGACCTATAGCGTGTATTGACATGCGTAGTCACACTGTATATTTTATTTTTTTGGTTGACTCACGTTACACCGTTATAAATTATAAGTTGCATTTATAAGCTTTTCACTATACTTCACAAGTATTTTTGTCATGTACACTTACAAGTTTTTCTTGTAAGACATGAGATGAAAGAGTTGTGAGTTCAACCCGTGACTTGTGAAATGCAACCAACAATTCCTTCAGTTCGATCAAAAACTTATGATGGTGTATCGTTGGAATCAATCCTCATCTCATAACCAAGACATATAAGCACGATGCCCACATACAACATCAGTACCTTTGATTCCCAGACCTTAAAGGAACTATACAGAAGGAAAGCATGACATCAAAATTAGTTTCAGTCAGCCTTACAATTGTTATACGTTTTACTTGTCAAAAATTTTCTTGTCTTTGATCACAAGTTTTTCATTATATTTCTAAAATTATTAAAACACTAGTGGCGAGCAGATCACTTGTAGTCATTCCCGTAAAACTTGTGGCCTTACACACAGGATAGTTTTCCCTTGGTCTCTTCGTCAAGTGAATTGAATTGTCTCAATCTATCAATTTCAAATTAATTAAGGGCTTTTTTGGTATTAATGTTTTAAGCTGTTGGAATAAAAAATCAGAATTATGTAATAAAAATCGGTAATGTAATGTGAATTTTAAATAATAATTTTAATAAAAATAATAAAAATATCATATCTTTCTCATTAAAAAAATTTGTGATAAAATTAACTAAGCTTTCAAACCACAATAATAATTATTTATCAAATATTTTAACATTATAATTTTTAAATTACAACTATCCAAATATAATTCCAAACATACTGTACCTTTGTCACAATCAGTATTAAATTCTATAACTTATCAATATCCTTGAACTACACGTTTTACCGAAAGGGACCAGTTAAATTCAATTTCAAATACTATCGGGCCCTACCAAGATTTTGAATAACAATTCTTCTGATTACTCTAATCAAAAGGCGTAATGAGCCTGGTATCAGTAAAGAGTACAAAGAAAAATAAGTGGACGATCTTCGCCACATAACACAACTTAGAAAAACGTTAGCATCAACTATAAAGAAAGTACGGACTTTAAGCAGTACGTAGCTGATAACTACAAAAATAAAAATAAAAAATAAAAAAAATTCATGAACTTGTTATATACTATGAAGCTAAAAATATTGTATCGGAATTTATTACTTATTAATGGTTTTGTAACTAGACACCGGCAACTAGTTGAAGTCCGAAGTGCACGCATCAACCTTTTTTTTTTTTTTTTAAGTCTGTTATACACAGATATTACTGACATTGCATCAGACATTAGAATTAATATTTACAATCATACTATATAATTGGGACCACCACCATACATTGACACACTGAAGTATATGTCCAGATATTTTAAATTATCTCTAATATTCGAGGGGTGCTTGCTCCACTCACATTTCATAAGGGAGATACTGTCTTCACTCAATTAATTGATAATTTATGAAGAACTGAAACTAACCTCCATAATACTCTTATAGAGACTTGAACCCTTACACTCAACGTTGTAAATATAAGGCTTCTCCCATTGAACCAAAGGCCTATTCATTTGCACGCATCAACTTTAATTTGCTGTGCGCAAATTCTAGATGCGTTATTTATTAGTCAATGGGATAGGAAAGTAACATAAAGTCATTTTCATTGGAGTGTGGTCTGTGCAAGCCAAGGGGGACCATGACTCCTGTTTCAATACCTAATCTACCAAACACCGAGATTGGAACTTTATTATTATTATTATTATTCACCTGTTACATGACCATTTAGATTTAAGGTGCTTTGAATTATGCCAACCACCCGACTGTCGAGTGGCTGTTGTCCTTGGTCCCTGCCCTCAAAATCAGGATGCTTTAATTTAGAAGTAAGACGACCTGCTGCTTTTTTGGACTCAAATTTGTATGTTATGTTTGGCCGACACTCACTGTCCTCAAGCCCGGCCGTAGGTCC
Organism: Citrus x clementina; assembly: GCF_000493195.1. Taxonomy (NCBI): domain Eukaryota; kingdom Viridiplantae; phylum Streptophyta; class Magnoliopsida; order Sapindales; family Rutaceae; genus Citrus; species Citrus x clementina. Next base: position 4,885,290 of record NW_006262688.1, on the reverse strand, counting down.
ACCACTGCCCTTTCAGATTTTCAGATGTTATTTTTGTAATTGTTTTATAATATAAAAGTATTTAATTTTTTTGTAAATAATACTGTAGTCATTCTCGAGTCTTATTAAGCTTAACCTTTAAGGTGTGAGCTTACCAAGACAAGCTCTTCACATTACATGATAAAAAAGAACATCAATCCTCGTCAAGGATGGCAAAATGCCCGCGCATGGTCCGGCTGGTAGCATTTGATCTTTGATATCTTAAATATGCAACAATTCAAGTATTGCCTATATGAAGAATATAAAAAATTTGTATCTCAACTTCTGTGATATTTAACGTGTTATTTCGCTGACATGGTAAACACAAAACCTGCACACTAATCAAGGAATAAAAATTCAAGACGACCTAACATAAGGCAATTATGGATGGGTATCAAATCAGTTGGGATGCGGGCATCATTGGTAAATCAAAGCAGCAAAGATGAAACCAGATTTATTCTCTCGGTTCTTTTGTGTTCGATTCTTATTGACACAGCATATAGCACAGGTGCACGAAGTGTACAAATCGAGGTAAAAATAACAGCAATGGGGTGGGAGGAAGCCCTTATCGGAGAAAAATCAATTTTTTTTTTTAATTTTTATAAAAAATTTTAGGATCAATTCATACCATACATAAGAATTCGTAATTTAGAAAATCATACCTTGATAATTTAATTTGACTTTTTTACTGAATTAATTTAGGCTCTCATATCACGATCCGTCACCACCACTCCTATTAGATCACGATATGTCACCAATGATCTTTCAGGTTATGATTCAAGTTTGATTTGCACTTGACGTGTGAGTGCCTTTATCACCACTAAAAGCAACTAGCAAGAGAATATTCCTCTCAAAATTAGAGAGAAATTTTTTTTTTCTCTAATCTGTATAATGTGGCTGTCTCTTTTCTTTTTTAAAAAAAAACAAGCACTTTTATATCTCTATTTGGTGGAAAATAAGACTCCATATTTATATATTTTTTAATTCTATTAAATAACATTTGATTTAAATTAAAAAATAATAAAACCAAAAGTGGCGTTACTTGTTCTTAAGTTATAAGGGGCCAACTTATAAAATAGCACAAGACTTCTTACATACAAGCAAATTAAATGGAGTCTCCCACTAAATAATATATTTAGACTTTTAACTCAAATGACTAGTTATCTTTCTTATTAATCCAGTAGCGGCACAGTCAATTAAATGAGCTAACCCGGGGATTATTTAGGTAAATACAATAGTGGCTATAATAATTAGGCTTGTAATTAAATTAGCCTAATTATTTAATTCTAAATCTACTCCACTAAAAAATTGGAATTGACCTCCATAATTGTATGCTATATAGGATAGTGTTTTCGAATAATAATTTGATCCATGCCACATTGATTTCTTTACTGCATAATCTTCTGTACTACATCGTTAATTAAATCGATATCTCAACTGTCCAATCAATTTAATTGCATCTTGTTCCTTGATACTTATTGATTTTCTCTAATGATCATTTTCAACATACTAAATATGTTGACACACTCTGCCCAGAGAATTATATGATCAAGTGCCGAAAACCCATCAAGAGATATGTTGTACAAATTCTATATTGTTAATCTATGCCTCTAATACTCATAATTGCTCCCACAAAGATACTGGGTAATATTGACTATAAGTGTATGTTGTGTCCATTGGTAACTCAAATTGAATAACAATTACAATCATAAAATTATAACTAACTCAAGATTAAGATTACAGTAAAATCAATGCATATGAGATTTAATAAGTCTGACGGTTATTACAAAGTTAATGAAATCTCATATGTGATTTTGTTCAATGTAATCGCACTACATCAATAAATTCACACATGATCAAAATAAATCGTTCAATGAATTTATTACAGTCTATACCTAAATAAAGTGTCCAGCTTTATTTATCAACTGCGAAATTAATTTATTTAATCATAAGATAACTTATATTTATATTTTTTGTGAATCCACATAGTAATCACATAAACACATAAAATATGATTAAATGAATTTTACTCAAAATATTAATGCAATTAAGATACTTGAATAAAATATATCATTTATTTTATTAATCAAAAAATTATTTATTATAATTAAATAAACACATATGCTTTTAAACATCATATTTTCGCAACAGCCCTCAGCTCAGTTGTTGCTTCAAGAGCATTCGAGAACTACTAAAGAGAGCATCTTTGAGAACCACACGGTCACGGGAGTGCTTTGTGGGATCTTAAGAGAGCCCAAGAACCCTTCCAGTTGCAGTGTCGCCATCAATCGCATAAAAGCATGGCCTTGTTGGGAGACCTAGCATTGTACTTATTGTTCCAACCAAAGGATAAATGAATCCAGCCCCAATGCTAGCTCTTACATCCCTTATCGGTAAGATAAACCCAGTTGGGGCATTGTGTGAAAATGAATGCTGGGTTTTTGCCATGCAAAATGGTAAGCCAGAAAACCCTTGCCTGGTGTACATTTTGATCTGTTTCTCAGCCTAGTTGCACAGATTGAAATAATTTAAATTAGTAAACTAAGCCCTAGAATAGTTAACCAAGTTCCAAAAATCAACAAGACAGAGTAAAACCCAAACATTCTGCAGGAGACCAAAAGTTATCATAATGGTCTCAGCAAAACACACACACACACACACACATACACACACGTATATATATGCGCTTTTTTCTGTAAGAGTTGCTTCCGCAACAAGATGGTAAGTGCTAACTCTATTATTTTTAGGCGTCGGCAAGAAAATAGATTTGAAATGCCACAGTAAAAGACAAAACACGCATTTTACAACTAGATTTTGCTTTCACCAACCCAAAGGAACATTTAATATTTGGTTTAACTTTGTGCTTTTTGTCAGATTGTGAAAGGATTGAATTAGTCAGACTGATGCACTTGACAATCCATGGAGAATTGATGGAACAAAGTGTGAAGCATTTACCTCCTCTGAGTACTCAACGCCGCTAGCACCATATGACCTTGCTATTGTATCTATTTTCTCTTTAATACTGACATCTGAAGGATATAAGAACTTCAATGGCTGTGTGACATTCTCACAGGCTCTTTGAACTGCAATTCCAAGGTCCACCTGAAAACCATGATATCAATAGAGCTTTTAATCAAAAGACATCAATAACCAATTCTCCCAGTTTAGTCTTATCATAAAATATGAACACCCTGAAAGGAGCCTATCTCGGAGTCATACAATAGACAGAAAAGGCACAAGTCTTTCAGATTCAAAATATGTGATTACACTTGGATTGAAAATATCTATTCCTAGTTTGCTGAGAAAAAATCATAATACAAGTCCTTAGTGGTCGAAGCAAAGGTGGACTGCAGAACATGAGAAATTCTCAGATATAGGCGGGATGTGTCAATAATTTCCAGAATCAGAAAGGCGGTGTGTAAAAGTTGTTAAACAATTCATCCTGCTCAAATTGCCTTAGAGAAATTCTGTGTAGAGACCAAATATGGGCAATGCAGATTAATGATAATTTATTTACAGTTATGTAGTTTGCAGAGGTGAAAATTGAGAAATATTTCCTTTTTGTTTGTTAGGTCTAATGGTGATAAGTCACTTACCGCTCCTTTTCCACCATGGGCATGGTGAGAACAAACAACTGCATCAAAGGCCCCAGCAGCCATTGCTGCAATTCTAACTGCATTCAGTTCTGCTTCGCTATCAGTTGCGAACATGTTCACAGCAACTACAACATTCACACCATATGCCTTTGTGTTTGCAATATGCCTGGCCAGATTCACACAGCCAGCTTCAACCAGAGCCACGTTCTCATTCAAGTAGGCATGGTCAAGAGGCTTCCCAGCAACAACTTGTGGCCCACCACCATGCATTTTCAAGGCCCTTACTGTTGCCACAATAACAGCACACTGAGGAGTTCAACCACTATATCGGCATTTAATATTCATGAACTTCTCAGCTCCAATATCAGCACCAAAACCTGCTTCAGTGACGACAATTCCACCTGGTCCAACCAATTTCAGTGCAATCTTATCAGCCACAATAGAAGAATTACCGTGAGCAATATTTGCAAAAGGACCAGCATGAACAAGAACAGGGGTTCCTTCCAGTGTCTGCATCAAAGTGGGGTTGATTGCATCCTTCATTAGCACAGTCAAAGCACCTCCAACACCAAGATCATCGGCAGTTATAGGATCACCAGCCTTGCTATTTCCAATCACCATTTTCCCAACCCTTTCTCTCGTATCAGCTAGAGAAGTTGTCAGGGCCAAAACTGCCATTATCTCACTAGCAACTGAAATATCAAAGCCTGTTTCTCTCACCATTCCCTTTTCTTCGGGGCCTTGACCAATAGTAATTTTCCTCAAGAATCGGTCATTCACATCCATAACTCTCCTCCATGTAATAGAAGCTGGGTCGATATCAAGCCTAGCAAATCTGTTAATTTCTTCTGGCGTAAGATCCTCAGGCTTGGTTTTGGAGATACCAAGTTTCCTCAGACGCCTAAACATGATGTTACTAAAGCTCCGTTCTCCTTCTTTGTTTGGTGGGCATAACCTGTTAAATAAAGCCTTATCAGATTGGCTCGCCTCATGGAATATCCTGGTGTCAATGGCAGCAGCAAGAAGATTGTTTGCAGCTGTAATTGCATGAATATCTCCTGTTAAATGAAGATTGAACTCATCCATTGGGATCACTTGACTGTAACCGCCACCGGCTGCACCTCCTCTGATTCCAAAGGTTGGTCCTTGTAAGGGTTGACGAAGACATGTAACAACCTAACAAATAAAGTTGGTAAGGATAACGCCTAAACAAATACTCAGTCAAAGTAATTCAAAGCAACTAGTCACATTCCAATTTCTGCACTGTGATAATCACTCTAAATATTCCAATCTTCTATGTTGAAGGAGGAAACAACCACAAAAACAGCTTCATCCGCTATTAAAATTACCCAGAACCATGATAGTCACTTATTCCCTTTTTTCCTTTTATTTTTGAGCTGAAAAGCTAGTTTTCAGACAAAACAAACAAAGATAATTTTTGAGATAGAAAAAGAAAGTTCAAAGTAAATATACTTGTTTGGATTTATAAGATTTAGATGGACAAAAAAGCTACGGTCATTACTAACAGGCAGTCTCTGTCTTAACTGTTGAAGATTAATAATCATTAATACCCTATTTTAAGGAACTTGACAAGCAGCTCATTCATGTAACTCCTTTAAAGCTGAATCGTGTGCTAAACTTGTTGAGCACTATCTAGTCTAAAAATTAGGGTCTTGTGTCTTTTTATGGAAGGCCTTATAGTAATAAAAGTGAACAGTTTCTTCCACCAAATCTGGTCTATTTTCATGAAATCCAGTTAGATGATCAAGTATGTTAATGTCTGAAATTTACAAAATGGTTATTCAGATTTGTACTTAGGGAAGAAGAACAAAATTTGTTCAGTTAGTTTACTCTACTATCAACAGCAGGGCATAATGAACACCGACAGTCATGTGCTGTTACAACAATAAAAGGACCCATGAACATACTCATTGAAGCACATGAATTTGTCTGTTCAATTCCCCTCATAAAAGGGACAGCTGATAACACAGATTGAATTGGCAGAACACATACATACGAAGTGATCTCACCATCTTTGGCGAAATAGTGAACAACCCACAAAAATTTGTTCAATAAAAAAAGTTGCTAGCAGAACATCAGGATTGCAAGGTGCTTTGGGCAAGAGAGAGATAAAGAGAGCTAGCTTCAGAAAGAGTTACAACTGCCTCCCCTGACCCATTCAACTTGAATAATCTTTTACTTTTGAATTTTCCAAATCAAAAACTTCTTTTTCGCAACACAACTTTCTTAACTCCTCTGATATTGGTCGTCATCAGACATAACACACAGAACTCCCAGACCAATTGAAATCACAATTTACCCCATTTTTCACCTTTCTGCAGAAGAAATTTACGGTCTTACGGCATTACCAAATACATGTTAAACTAGAAATGCAAGACATCTAGTAGAGGGATGCTGTGATTAGAATACAATGGAAGAGATTAGGAATCTTCAAACATCATTAGAGAAAACAGTTTCTTATGGAATGAATAAGTAGATGCTCCATGAGCATACAGATTTAGTTTTTATTTAACACAGAATAACAGTTATATAACAAAACCTTTCCAACTGCAAAGTACATTGTTTGGAACAGATATAGAATTACAACTAAGTGTGAGAACTGGAACTTCAATATTACACTAGACTAAATGGATTGGCAAATAGAGAAACAACCTCAATGCCTTAAAATTGTAACTATTGAAAGCTCTACCTTTTTATCAAGAAAAGCACCCAATGCTTGACACAGCCCAACAGTTGTAGTAGACTTTCCCTCTCCAAGAGGATATTGAGTAATCTCTCCCTCTCCAAGAGGAGTTCGAGTAATCTCTCCAACCACCACATAATACCCATCTGCAGATCCTTCAAGCTCATCAAGAACAGATAGCAACACCTACAAAAATCCACAACATCCATTCAACTTTACGCACCCATATTTGTTATGTTAACAAAACTAAGCACCTTAAGTTTGAAAGAAAAAATAAAAATAAAAATGAACATGGCAGTTTTTGAATCATACCCTCATCACAACAAACCAATCAAAACACAAAAATCATGTCTTTAACCATTAAGCTGAATCGACCAACTGATATAAGTTACTCAAATAAGGAAAAATAATAATAAATTTATGAATAAAAAGCTAAAAAGCAATCACCTTGGCTTTGTACTTGCCATAAAGATCATAATGGTTTGGCTTGAGGTTGAGTTCTTGGGCAATCTCAGAAATATGAAGCGGCTCCACTGAGTTTGCAATGTCTATATCTGCTGGTACTGGTGATGCCACCTGTAATTTTCTCACTGTTTTTGATGAAGCCATTAATTTTTTTCTTATAATAAATCAATTTTAGTTTTGGTTGAGTCTGTAGAATGTGTGTACTACGTTGAAGCCTTTATTAGCATAACTCTTGCATCTGAATTGGAGTCTGACGGCTAGGAAAGGGGTAATAGCACTTAGGTCCGTATCTTTTATGGTTTCTCACCTAATTACATTGTTATTCTATTTGTATAAAATAAAACCCTAATTTCGATCGACAACGGAGTACCCTTTGGTATTTAGGTGCACGTTTAATATGATTTCTCTAAAATATATTTTCCTTAGTTTAACATTTTACTTTACTTTTCTATTAAGGTATTTATAATTTTTTTTTAAGTTAAAAATTAACGTAAATTTTTATTACTAAAACGTTACTTATAGAAGCTCTTATTTAGAAACTACCAAATAAAATTCTAAGTTACATACTCTTAATTTTTAGCGTTACATTATATTAGTAAAAAAATTACTATAGTGAAATTATTTGATCGTTTTATTACGAGATGTGTTTTAATATGTATATAAGTATCCACTAATTTAGTTGATCAAATTATTTAAGATGATGATGTAATGAATATAGGATTCAATTCGAACCACATGCTGATTGTTAGTTATGCAATTCTCATGGAGAGAGTAGGGTTCTGGACCTATATGATATAAGTGAACAAACGCTCTTCCTTTATTCGTAAATATTTAAAAACTGAATGAGTTGGATGTTATTAGCTCCAATGAGGAAAGCGTTAGCGGCATAGAGCCGCGCCATTTTTTTCCCGCCTCATCCAACAAGAGAGGCGATAATATTATGCTCCGCCTCATCCAACAGTATGTGTCGGCTGTGATTTTTAATTAAAAAAAAAAAAAAAGAATCTGATGTTGACTTCGACGGCGAGTAGATAATGCCATTATGCCACCAGTCATGTGGCGGCCGGGCACCTCCGGCTGCAATGGCCGTGGGTACTAAGCATGATGTGGCACGCGCAGTAAAATAAAAGGGTTATTTTTAGAAACCTCCTATGAGGTTTGATATAATTTTAATTAGATGGCGATATTAATTGTATTCTCATTTATTTTCTCTACCGTTAGTATACATACACGTATAACATTAGTATTTGATGGCAAAAATATAAAAGACAGGCTGAAAATCTAAAAAAATCAAGTAACAATAAAAAAATACTTTAAAATCTATTGGATAATTGTATTATTCGATTACACACAATATTCATTGGGTAAAAAAGTGAATTTCCCTTTCTTAAGTACAAAAAAGCTATTGAGATTTTTTTTTCTCTCACATTAACAATCAAAGCATTTTTCACTCCACTCTCATATTCTCAATTGCTGGAACAAAAGAAAATAAACATAAAGAGCATATATAACCCATAAAGAAGACAAATATAGGTGGTCGGACAAGGTCACCGACCGGTGACGATCGACGACGGCCGAGATATGCCACTGGTATTTGAATTTGTAAGAGGTTAGTTATTTTATTAAAGTCTAAAATTTTTAAATATCTTTGATTTTTTTTATTTTTGGAGATTTTATAAGTAGTTGTTGGTTATGTTTGATTTGTCTTGTTCATAGGTTGGTGGTGAAAAAATTGATTAAAAGGAAAATGGATTCAGTCATATGTGGTCATGAGTTGAAAACAATTGTTATTGATTATTTTATGTTTGTGATTTACACCATACATAGTGTAATAAGGCATATAAAGCCAATAATTTGTTATTCTTATGCAAATGGGTATGTAAAATAGAAATAATCTTAGTTGTAATTTTTATTTTTCTGGCCAAAGTTTGCTAAAGTTGATTTGTTAATGAATTTGCAGTGTTTTTGTACGCCTCTCGCACAAACACAATTCCTGCATTTTTGAGCGACAAGGCATGTTCCCCGTGCTACAGACTCACGTCACACGAACACAGTTTTTGTGTTTTTGGGGTTGTCGCCCGTACGACGGGTTTATGTCACCCAAATTCAATTTCTGTATTTTTTAGCGACAGAATCTTGTCACACGGACGACAACCCCTATCGCCCAAAAACACTATTTTTGTGTTTTGGGCTGCGACATACTCTTGTTGCATGCACACACATCTTGTGTTTTTGGGAGACATGTTATGTCTCCCGTGCGACAGTATTTTGTCGCCTGTGCAACAGGCATGTCACAAGAAAAACACAGTTTGTGCTTAATATTAATTCAAAATAAAAATAGTAAACACACACACACACTCACATATATATGTAATTAAAACATATATATACATTATTATTATTGTTATTATTATTATTATTATTATTATTATTACAATTATTATTAATATCTTTATTAAAATGTATTACTATTATCATTATTTTTTTTATTATTGCAATTGTTGTTGTTGTTTAGTAATGTCATTATTATTATTATTATTCTTAATTATTACTTTGTTTTCACTTATTAATGTGTGCATATTCACATATGATATGGGGCAAAAGGCCAGTTGAATCGTCTGTTGTTCCACTGGAACTTGCAGTAGAAAATGACTGGTTTGACTTAGCAGACGAGAATGAGTTTGCTCTCCATGATTTGAATGATAAGGTTCACATTAAGCAGGTGATGACAATAAAATAATCTCTTGAGAGGATTCCAGCAAATTAAGATGTCGTATCATCTTTTTGTACTCAGTCATAGGCACAAGATTGAGTTTTTGTATATTTTGTATAAATGTGATTCTAACAAACTCACATTATAGTGACAATGTCATGTATAAAGTATACCTCAACTATCATTACACATTGTTAGTGTAGTTGTTATTTTTGTTCTTTTTGTGTATATGGGCGACTGTTGAATGTATAGGCTGATGAAATTCAGTCAATTTGTGATTGTCACCAACTGTAAGCTATGGAAATGCACATGTGACTGTAATTTAAATTATGGTATCATTCTACTTAGTGTTATTTTCCAATTCAATTAACTCATACTAATATTTTTTTTTCCTCTCGGTACAAATTTAAATGTTTGTTATTTGTTATTTGCGTTGCTGGTTTGGTGACATGCAACTTGATGGTTTGGAAGTTACTTATTTATTTAAATAAGTAAAATATTGGTGGTGATGGAATCCCTTAATGTATTTTGGATATTAATATAGTCTGTTGCTGAGTTTTTAGTGGTTTTTTATTTCAAGCGTTAGTTAATCAAGCTTTATGTAATTTAGGTAAACATCCACTGTCTCCCAAGAGACAAGCATTCGAAATTATAGAAACAAGCTTTTTGTAATTTGGGGAGACATGCACCTGTTGCCCGGGAGATAGTGTCCGTCGCTCTAAATCACATGCACCTATCGCGATAGGCCCTATCGCGCGCGCGATTCTGCAGAAATACAAAATACGCTATTAAACTAATTGTTGCAAACTTTTCGTGCTAAATAATGAGCTTACAAAACAAGACTTCGCATGAATGCACCATCAACACCTTAATCTACCTAAAACAAGACAAACAAACCCTAAGAGGCATTTTGTCAATCACCTCATGTGCCATTTAGTAACTACCGATTTCATTAAACCATTTTTAAAATTTACGCACTAATCAATCCTAATGATCATCTATAATAATTTATACACTCATTTGTCATCAATCAATTTAGGCAAACGAAAAACAAAAAAATTTACAATATAAGGCTTGCCAAAATTACCGAAAACTAACGTGATATATTGCGGCCAAAATGGTGGAAGTAGAGCCACGTGCTGCCAAAGATCAACTTGTTGTCAAACGCACGTCCAACCACCGTCTCTTGTCGTTGGAAAACTCAAGACCTAGGTTGAATTTGGAGAGAAGAGAAGGTATATGTTTGGCAAGCTATTTTTGTCGTACTCTTACTTTGTTGGCACCAAATTTTGGGTTGAATAATTGGTTTGGATATTTCAGTCATTTCTCAAGTCAACTAATGGTCAAGTCGTATGTATACTAACAGTAGGGGAGGTAAGTGAGAATACAATCAATCTTACCATTTAACTCAAATTATATCAAACCTCAGGGGAGGTTTCTCAAAATAGCCCTAAAATAAAACACTTAAGGGTGCATTTGGTATCAAATTTTAAATGGTGTTTTTGAATTTGTTTTATGAAATAAGAATGATTATTTTTTGTTAAAAATAAAAACATGTTTGGTAGCTTATTTTAATAACAGTACTTGACAATAAAAAAAAAAGGTGAAAAGGTGTTTAGTTACTTGTCTGAAAAAATGAAGACAAAGATAGAGAGAGAGTAGAGAATTATTTAATGAAATTATTATGAAAAAAATAATATAATACAATGAATATAAATATATATTTTATATCATTAAATAATTTAGCTATTTAGCTATTATATTATGATGTATTATATATTATTATAAATGCATATAGGTATGAAGATATTTTAATAATTTCTTAAATAAATTAATTATGTAAATAAATTGTAGTTATAAGATAATATTAATTGAGAAAATCTTAAATTATTTCATAATTATCATATATTTATTTATATTAGCTGTCAAGATGTAACTTTATTATTGATATATTTTCATTAATATATGAAAGTCTTTAATAATTTTTAAATAACTGAATATTGGTCGAACAATGTAATAATTTAGTATAATAATTATATGATATTACTTTTTATTTAAACAATTTGGGTAATATATTAAGTAATTAAACTGCAAAGTATGGAATAAACTCTTGCTATTATTTTTAAATATTTGTTATAATAGTTTATTTATTAGATTATTTCTTTATTAAATGGGCCCACGTAATTTATTACACCATGTTATAAAAGTTAAGATAATGGGGCCCTCGGCAGTTGGCAGAGAGTAAAAGTGAAATAAAATAGAGAACGCTATTATAGCGTTCTCTTGTTTTCTTTGTAAACATTGGAAAATGAAATTTTTTTGTTTTTAATCACTGTACAGTTTTCTACCAAAATGAGCTCACCAAACAAGTTTTCTGCATTTTCCTTTTCATAAAACGAAAAACAACAAATTGAAAATGGTACTAAACGCACCCTAAATGTTTTAAAATAGAGTTGGATTATTGGCGCACCTCTAACATTTTTTTCAAACCCCCTTTCTGCATATTTTTTTTAATTCCTAAAACAACCTTCATTTGTTGTACTTTCTTAATAAACCCCATGTTAGTAGTTTAAAAAAAGAGAAATTATCATTGCATCACATTTCTTTTGTTTTATATTCATTTGACCACCATAAAATTTTAACATATTTTTTTCACTGCCTTTCATTTTAAATTTGTATCAATTAGTCATTTTTGCACTTACATCGTTAAATAATGTAAACAAAATGACAATTTTATCTCTAAGTAAATTAAAAGACTATTTTATCTTATAAAAGTTTTGAAAAATAAAAAATTGTAATTATAAAAATACTCCTAAATTTAACAAAAAATAAATTCAAAATAGAGGTGCTCAATTATTTTTATAAAATTTAGATTTTAAAAAATTTTAATAATTATTTTTATTAAAAATTTATAATTTTACACAATTTTAATTAAAAAATAAACTGAATTTATTTATTAAAAATTTATAATTTTGTAAAATTTTATTGAAATAACTGAATTTATTTATTAAAAAATAAATCCCAAAATTTTAATAATTTAGGGGATTTCTATTAAATCCCAAAATTTTGTAATTTTTTTTATAATTATAATTTTTTATTTAAATACTTTTGTTAAAAATAAAAATTCTAATTTTGGAATTTATTTTTTTATTAAATTTAGGGGTAAAATTGTCATTTTATTTAAGTTATTTAACGGTGTTAGTTCAAAAGTAGCTAATTGATATAAATTTAAAAAGAAATGTGGTGCAAAGAACATGTTAAAATTTTGTGGTTGTTAGATGAACATAAGGCAAAAGAAATGTGGTACAATAATAATTTACCTTGAAAAAAAAATTATGTTAGGCGCTCTCTCTCTCTCTCTCCTCTCTCCCATTTCAAACCACTTGCAATTTCTTCTTTATTATAGCATTCATGAATTTTTAATTTTTGTTTCCATTTCTCTTTATTTTCTTAGCAGTTAATAACTTGAGTTTACATATAAGGACGAATAATGCATATATGAAAGAAAAATTTGGTCCAAGTAAACAAACTTTACAAAATTATCTTTTCTACAAAAAACTTAGTTTATATTTAGTCAAATTCTTATTCCACGACAATTCAATATTTTTTCAAATTTTGTAGATTTTAATGAGTGTTTGGGGAAAATACGTCGACGAGACCAGGCATGATGAGCAGATATCTGGTGGCAGAGTTCTGCGAACCGGTGTGTCCCGTAAGAGCCTGGTATCCGGGGGAGCAGGAGCAGGAATATCCTGCTCATCCACGAGCACGTCATTCGCGAGGCCAATTTCTTGTAAGAAGCATAAAGTCATTTATGCTGTATTCCTGCTAAGTGTTGATTTGAGGAGACCCGGTCAATGACGGTTGGCGAGGCATGCTCTCCAATCCAAGAATCTAGGCACGAAGGCCACGCAACCACCCACAACTACGGAAATGGGGAGTCCACGTTCGAGAGGTAGGAGGATAACGAGTGCGAATGAAGGGGAGGCCCGAGCTCAGAAGTAGCCTATAAAAAGATAGCCAACGAAGGTAAAAGGGTTGGCAATTTTGAGATTATAACAGAGATTAAGGAAATTCTAAAGAAGAGAAAACTACCAAAAAGCCATAAGATCTGTGGCAAGCGTTCCCAGAGCCTTCATATCTGACTTGAGCGTCGGAGGGTTTACGCCGGGAAAACAACCGGCGTGTTCTGACTTGTTTCTGTGGACGCAGGAATACTTGGAGAAGAAAGCATACGATGAGAGATCCTAGTCGAGGTGAGGTTGATCGAGCAGATATCCTGGTCGTAGGAAGAGCGTAACCAGAATCTCGCATCAACAATGAGTTTATTATAGATAAAAAGGCAAAGAAAACGTAGGTAGATTAAATTAGATAAATTTTATTTTTAATATAATTTAAAATATAAAGGATAAATTTGTAAATTCAAAACAAGAGGGGTTTCAAAAGAGAGATAGATTATGGAGAGATGACAATAGCGTAACTCTTTAAAATATTAGATAAATTTGGAGATGCGGGGTATCGATCACGTACCCCTCGCATGCTAAGCGAGCGCTCTACCATCTGAGATACATCCCCGTTTGTATGGCAAATTGATCAGATGAAAGCAAGGGAAGAATTATCAAGCGGCAATTCTCATCAAACCCCTAATTTGGCCTAAATGCATGTGTAGCATGAAAATGAAATTTGGTGGTATTTTGTAGAATAAATGTAACAATTGTGAATTTGGTTTGGAAAGATTCCCAACATTTAAATTTATTGCCTTAAAATATGGGACAAAACTGTGGTGCAACTGTTGTACGGTACCGTAATTTTGCTTTTATCTTTGATTCCCTACTTTCTTTTTTATTCATAGTTTATTTATAAATTTATCATAATTTTTTTTTTCTCTTTTCCTCTTCTTTATATTCAGATATTCCATTCCCTTTTTCCCCACTTAGATAATTAATCAATCATTAGTCAGTAACTCCTTTCAAATTAAAATATCATTAACTAATCAATTATCTCAATTATTTTTCACATCACAACTAAGGCAAAATGCAGCAATTTGATTTGAATATTTGGATGACAATTGTGAGGTCATGGTAATTGAATAAATTAAAATAACAAATCAAATCTATTAGCTATAAGTCATTGATGACATATTGGTTTAAATCTAAAGTTTAAGTTTTTGTTGTTTGTGAATAACTAATCACTTTGAAATGAAATTGTATTGTAGTTATTTTGATTTAAAGTGTAATCTGCATATATTTTAAAGTGGTGACTAAAGTGTAAGGAAAGAAGATAAAACATAAAGTTTTTATAATTATTTATTTAATATTTTATTTTAGTAATGTCATGCTAGTTTTATTTTTAAGCTAATTTATTAATTGAATTTTAATGTGAAATCATTACTTATCTCACTCCTTAAATTAAAAAAAAAAAGAGTTAGATATTGATATTTATTTTTATGTCAATTTTTTTAATTCAAGACAGCCTACCCATTTTTTAATTGTTTAAATTATTTAAAAATTTAATACAATATGAATTTATGTGTCAAAATTTTGCAACATTTATTTTGTTTAGAATTTCAGTATACGACAGGGAGTGTAGCGTTAATTACCAAACTATAGCATTCCACCGTTGAATCTACTCTTACATTAAATTTAACAAGGAAAAACACAAGAAGACAAAGTAGGGGATACCGTGCAACAGTTGCACGTTACCTAGACCCTAAAATATGAAGGGAGCCTCTAAGTTACAATAATTGTACCATACATCTTTCATGTGAACCACACAAAATTATAAGACCCACAATTTGTGTGGTTTACATGAGAGATGTATGTTACAATTATTGTAACTTAGCATTTGCCAAATATGAATAGCCAACTATCTCGTTCCCTCTTTTTTTTTTTTTTTTTTGGGCATTTTAGATTAATACAAAACGAATTAAATGGATGAGGGGGTTTGAACTTTGAACTCAACCTTTAATGTGCGAGCTTACCAAGACAAGCTCTCCATGTTACATTTGCAAGTCAATCCTTGCCCAGGATGGCAAACCGCCCGCGCATGGCCCGCCCGGTAGCATTTAAACTTTGATATCTCAAATATGTAACATTTCTAAGTATTGGTTATACGAAGAATAAAAAAAAGTTGTACCTCAAACTTGTGTGATATGGTAACACAAAACCGGCACACTGATCATGGAATAAAAATTCAAAAACAACCTAACAAAAGGCAATTTCGGATGGGTATCAAATCAGTTGGGATATGCACATCATAGGTAAATCAAAGCAGCAAGATGAAACCAGATTTATTCTCCCGGTTCTTTTGTGTTCGGTTCTTATTAACACAGCATATAGCACAGGTGCACAAAGTGTACAAATCGAGGTTAGAATAACAGCAATGGGGTGGGAGGGAGCCCTCAGCTCAGTTGTTGCTTCAAGAGCATTCGAGAACTGCTAAAGAGAGCATCTTTGAGAACCACACGGGAGTGCTTTGTGGGATCTTAAGACAGCCCAACAACCTTTCCAGTTGCAGTGTCGACATCAATCTCGTAAAAGCATGGCCTTGTTGGGAGACCTGGCATTGTACTCATTGTTCCAACCAAAGGATAAATGAATCCAGCCCCAATGCTAGCTCTTACATCCCTTATCGGTAAGATAAACCCAGTTGGGGCTCCCTTCTCGGCGGCATTGTGTGAAAATGAATACTGGGTTTTTGCCATGCAAATTGGTAAGCCAGAAAACCCTTGCCCGGTGTACATTTCGATCTGTTTCTCAGCCTAGTTGCACAGATTGAAATAATTTAAATTAGTAAACTAAGCCCTAGAATAGTTAAGCAAGTTCCAAAAATCAATAAGAAGGGCAATGGACAAGTGTTTAGGAAAGTAAATCCCAAAAATTCTGCAGGAGACCAAAAGTTATCATAATGGTCTCATCAAAATACATACATACATACATACATATATATGTATGCGCTTTTTTTCTGTAAGAGTTCCTTGTCTCCTCAAAAGGATGGTAAGTGCTACCTCTATTATTTTTAGGCGTCGGCAAGAAAATAGATTTGAAATGCCACAGTAAAAGACAAAACACGCATTTTACAACTAGATTTTGCTTTCACCAACCCAAAGGAACATTTAATATTTGGTTTAACTTTGTGCTTTTTGTCAGATTTTGAAAGGATTGAATTAGTCAGACTGATGCACTTGACAATCCATGGAGAATTGATGGAACAAAGTGTGAAGCATTTACCTCCTCTGAGTACTCAACGCCGCTAGCACCATATGACCTTGCTATTGTATCTATTTTCTCTTTAATACTGACATCTAAAGGATATAAGAACTTCAATGGCTGTGTAACATTCTCACAGGCTCTTTGAACTGCAATTCCAAGGTCCACCTGAAAACCATGATATCAATAGAGCTTTTAATCAAAAGACATCAACAACCAATTCTCCCAGTTTAGTCTTATCATAAAATATGAACACCCTGAAAGGAGCCTATCTCGGAGTCATACAATAGACAGAAGTCTTTCAGATTCAAAATATGTGATTACACTTGGATTGAAAATATCTATTCCTAGTTTGCTGAGAAAAAATCATAATACAAGTCCTTAGTGGTCGAAGCAAAGGTAGACTGCAGAACATGAGAAATTCTCAGACATAGGTGGGATGTGCCAATAATTTCAAGAATCAGAAAGGCGGTGTGTAAATGTTGTTAAACAACTCATCCTGCTCAAATTGCCTCAGAGAAATTCTGTGTAGAGACCAAATATGGGCAATGCAGATTAATGATAATTTATTTACAGTTATGTAGTTTGCAGAGGTGAAAATTGAGAAATATTTCCTTTTAGTTTGTTAGGTCTAATGGTGGTAAGTCACTTACTGCTCCTTTTCCACCATGGGCATGGTGAGAACAAACAACTGCATCAAAGGCCCCAGCAGCCATAGCTGCATTTCTAACTGCATTCAGTTCTGCTTTGCTATCAGTTGCGAACATGTTCACAGCAACTACAACATTCGCACCATATGCCTTTGTGTTTGCAATATGCCTGGCCAGATTCACACAGCCAGCTTCAACCAGAGCCACGTTCTCATTCAAGTAGGCATGGTCAAGAGGCTTCCCAGCAACAACTTGTGGCCCACCACCATGCATTTTCAAGGCCCTTATTGTTGCCACAATAACAGCACACTGAGGAGTTAAACCACTATATCGGCATTTAATATTCATGAACTTCTCAGCTCCAATATCAGCACCAAAACCTGCTTCAGTGACGACAAATCCACCTGGTCCAACCAATTTCAGTGCAATCTTATCAGCCACAATAGAAGAATTACCGTGAGCAATATTTGCAAAAGGACCAGCATGAACAAGAACAGGGGTTCCTTCCAGTGTCTGCATCAAAGTGGGGTTGATTGCATCCTTCATTAGCACAGTCAAAGCACCTCCAACACCAAGATCATCGGCAGTTATAGGATCACCTGCCTTGCTATTTCCAATCACCATTTTCCCAAGCCTCTCTCTCATATCAGCTAGAGAAGTTGTCAGGGCCAAAACTGCCATTATCTCACTAGCAACTGAAATGTCAAAGCCTGTTTCTCTCACCATTCCCTTTTCTTCGGGGCCTTGACCAATAGTAATTTTCCTCAAGAATCGGTCATTCACATCCATAACTCTCCTCCATGTAATAGAAGCTGGGTCGATATCAAGCCTAGCAAATCTGTTAATTTCTTCTGGCGTAAGATCCTCGGGCTTGGTTTTGGAGATACCAAGTTTCTTCAGACGCCTAAACATGATGTTACTAAAGCTCCGTTCTCCTTCTTTGTTCGGTGGGCATAACCTGTTAAATAAAGCCTTATCGGATTGGCTCGCCTCATGGAATATCCTGGTGTCAATGGCAGCAGCAAGAAGATTGTTTGCAGCTGTAATTGCATGAATATCTCCTGTTAAATGAAGATTGAACTCATCCATTGGGATCACTTGACTGTAACCACCACCGGCTGCACCTCCTTTGATTCCAAAGGTTGGTCCTTGTGAGGGTTGACGAAGACATGTAACAACCTGACAAATAAAGATGGTAAGGATAACACCTAAACAAATACTCAGTCAAAGTAATTCAAAGCAACTAGTCACATTCCAATTTCTGCGCTGTGATAATCACTGTAAATATTCCAATCTTCTGTGTTGAAGGAGGAAACAACCACAAAAACAGCTTCATCTGCTATTAAAATTACCCAGAACCATGATAGTAACTTATTCCCTTTTTTCCTTTTATTTTTGAGCTGAAAAGCTAGTTTTCAGACAAAACAGACAAAGATAATTTTTGAGATAGAAAAAGCAAGTTCAAAGTAAATATACTTGTTTGAATTAATTAGATTTAGATGGACAAAAAAGCTATGGTCATTACTAACAGGCAGTCTCTGTCTTAACTGTTGAAGATTAATAATCATTAATACCCTATTTTAAGGAACTTGACAAGCAGCTCATTCATGTAACTCCTTTAAAGCTGAATCGCGTGCTAAACTTGTTGAGCACTATCTAGTCTAACAGTTAGGGTCTTGTGTCTTTTTATGGAAAGTCTTATAGTAATAAAAGTGAACAGTTTCTTCCACCAAATCTGGTTTATTTTGCATGAAATCCAGACAGATGATCAAGTATGTTAGTGTCTGAAATTTACAAAATGGTTATTCAGATTTGTACTTAGGAAAGAAGAACATAATTTGTTCAGGTAGTTTACTCTACTATCAACAGCAGGGCATAATGAACGCCGACAGTCGTGCTGTTACAACAATAAAAGGACCCATGAGCATGCTCATTGAAGCACGTGAATTTGTCCGTTCAATTCCCCTCATAAAAGGGACAGCTGATAACAAAGATTGAATTGGCAGAACACATGCATACGAAGTGATCTCACAATTTGAGTGAAATAGTGAACAACCCACAAAAATTTGTTCATTAAAAAAAGTTGCCAGCAGAACATCAGGAATGCAAGGTGCTTTGGGCAAGAGAGAGATAAAGAGAGCTAGCTTCAGAAAGAGTTTCATCTTTTACTTTTTGAGTTTTCCAAATCAAAAACTTGTTTTTCTCAACACAACTTTCTTAACTACTCTGATATTGGTCGTCATCAGACATAACACACAGAATTTCCAGGCCAATTGAAATCACAATTTACCCAATTTTTCACCTTTCTGCAGAAGAAATTTACGGTCTTACAGCATTACCAAGTACTTATTAAACTAGAAATTGAAAACATCTAGTAGAGGGATGCTGTGATTAGAATACAATGGAAGAGATTAGGAATCTTCAAACATCATTAGAGAAAACAGTTTCTTATGGAATGAATACGTAGATGCTCCTTGAGCATACAGATTTAGTTTTTATTTAACACAGAATAACAGTTATATAACAAAACCTTCCCAACTGCAAAGTACATTGTTTGGAACAGATATAGGAGTACAGCTAAGTGTGAGAACTGGAACTTCAATATTACACTAGACTAAATGGATTGGCAAATAGAGAAACAATTTCAATGCCTTAAAATTGTAACTATTGAAAGCTCTACCTTTTTATCAAGAAAAGCACCCAATGCTTGACACAGCCCAACAGTTGTAGTAGACTTGCCCTCTCCAAGAGGAGTTGGAGTAATCCCTCCAACCACCACATAATACCCATCTGCAGATCCTTCAAGCTCGTCAAGAACAGATAGCAACACCTACAAACATCCACAACATGCATTCAACTTTACGCACCCAAACTTGTTATGTTAACAAAACTAAGCACCTTAAGTTTTAAAAAAAATGAAAATAAAAATGAACATGGCAGTTTTTGAATCACACCCTCATCACAACAAACCAATCAAAACATAAAAACCATGTCTTTAACCATTAAGCTGAATCGACCAACTGATATAAGTTACTCAATAAGAAAAAAATAAATAAATTTATGAATAAAAAGCTAAAAAGCAATCACCTTGGCTTTGTATTTGCCATAGAGATCATAATGGTTTGGCTTGAGGTTGAGTTCTTGGGCAATCTCAGAAATATGAAGTGGCTCCACTGAGTTTGCAATGTCTATATCTGCTGGTACTGGTGATACCACCTGTAATTTTCTCACTGTTTTTGATGAAGCCATTAATTATTTTTTTTTTTTATAAATCAATTTTAGTTTTGGTTGAGTCTGTAGAATGTGTGTACTACGTTGAAGCCTTGATTGGCATAACTCTGCATCTGAATCAGAGTCTGACGGCTAGGAAAGGGGTAATAGCACTTAGGTCCGTATCTTTTATGGTTTCTCACATGATTACATAGTTGTTCTATTTGTATCAAATAAAACCCTAATTTCGATCCACAATGGAGTACCCTTTGTTATCAAGTGCTCGTTTATTATGATTTCTCTAAAGTACATTTTCGTTACTCTAACATTTTACTTTACTTTGCTATTAAGTTATTTATAAACTTCTTTTTAAAAATTAAAAATTGACATAGATTTTTATTACTAAAACGCTACTTATAAAAGTTCTAATTTCAAAACTATCGAATAAATTCTAAGTTACATACTCTTAATTTTTAACATTACATTATATTAGTGAAAAATTGTGATATTAAAATTATTTGATTGTTTTATTACGAGTTATATTTTAATATGTATATAAGTATCCACTAATTTAGTTGATCAAATTATTTGAGATGATTATATAATGAATATCGGATTTAATTCCAATCACATGGATGGAGTGATCTAAATTTTAGTTATGCGATTCTCGTGAAGGAGAGAGTGGGGTTGTGGACCTATATGATATAAATGAACAAACTCTCTTCCCTTATTCGAAATTATTTAAAAACTGAATGACTTGGATGTTATTAGCTCCAAAGAGGAAAGAGTTGGTGGCATAGAACTGCGCGTCCTTTTTTTTCCCTTATCCAACAAGAGAGGCGATAATACCACCTGTATGTGTCGGCTGTGATTTTTAATTTAAAAAAAAAATAAAAATTTCTGATGTTGACTTCAACGGCGAGTAGATGATGCCACCAGTCATGTGGCGGCCGGGCACCTCCGGCTGCAACGGCCGTCCTGACCATGATGTGGCACGGGCAGTAAAATAAAACATTAAAAGTTATAAAATATTTGATAGATTTGGAGATGCGGGGTATCGATCCCCGTGCCTCTCGCATGCTAAGCGAGCGCTCTACCATCTGAGCTACATCCCCACTTGTATGGCAAATTCATCAAGTCAAAATCACAAAACAATTATGAAGTGGCAACTCTCATGAAACCCTCTATATTCGAGCTAAATGTAGCGTAAAAATGAAATTTGGTGGTATTTTGTAGAATAAATGTAACAATTATGAATTTGGAAAGATTCCCAACATTTAAATTTATTGCCTTAAAATATGGGACAAAACTATGGTGCAACTATTGCACGGTACCACACTTTTGTCTTTTATCTTTTGATTTCCTACTTTTTTTTATTTATAGTTTATTTATAAATTTATCATAAATTTATTTTTTTTCTTTTCTTCTTCTCTATATCCAGATATTCTATTCCTTTTTTTCTCCACTTAGATAATTAATAAATCATTAGTCAGCAACTCTTTTTAAATTAAAATATCATTAATTGATCAATTATCTCAATTATTTTTCACATCACAACTAAGGCAAAATGCAGCAATTTGATTTAAATATTTGGATGACAATTGTGAGGACATGGCAATTGAATAAATTAAAATAACAAATCAAATCTATCAACTATAAAGTCATTGATGTCATATTGGTTTAAATCTATAGATAAAGTTTAAGTTTTGTTATTTGTGAATAACTAATGGCTTTAAAATGAAATTGTATTGTAGTTATTTTTATTTAAAATATAGTATGCATATATCTTAAAGTGGCAATTAAAGTGTAAGGAAAGAAGATAAAATATAAAGTTTTTATAATTATTTATTTAATATTTTTATTTTCCTAATGCCATGTTAGTTTTCCTTTTTAAGCTAATTTATTAATTGAATTTTAATGTGAAATCATTACTTATCTCACTCCTTAAATTAAAAAAAAAAGAGTTAGATTTTGATTTTTATGTCAAATTTTTTAACTCGAGACAACCTGCCTATATTTTTAATTGTTAAAATTATTTACAAATTTAATACAATCTGGATTTATGTGTCATAACTTTAAAATATTTAATTTTTTTAGAATTTCAGTATACAACAGGGAATGTAGCGTTAATTACTAAAGTATAGCATCCCATCCCGTTCCCACCGTTGAATTTACTCTGACGTTAAATATAATAGTGAAAACACAAGAAGACAAAATAGGGGATATCGTGCAACAATTGCACGGTAGCTAGACCCATTAAAATATGAATAGCCAACTTTTTCGTTCCTTTTTTTAAAAAAAAAAATATGAAGAGCCAACTTTTTTTTTTTCGTTAAATATAACAGTGAAAACATAATTTTTGTAACTTGAAAATCACATATTTTATATTAATACAAAACAAATTAAATGGATGAGGGGGTTTGAACTTTGAACTTTGAACTCTACCATTATCACTTTGGTCCATGTGCTGACCAGCCAGGGGATTTAATCCAAGTGTCAGGATTATTAACACTTTCCCGCATTGGGATTCTTAGGAAATATGTCAGCATCAGCCATCAGGATTGCTGCTGCTGCCTGACGAAGACGTAATTAGGCAACTACAGGCAAGGAGAGCCGTGTAAGCCTGAACATTTATAAAAGTGAACACAATGTACAAAATTGCTGTTAAGATTTATTTATATTTTTATTTTTATCCGATCACAACTTTATAATAAGATGATCCCTCATGAAGCTCACATCAGTACTGAATCTAAATATTTAAAATAATATCACTGGTAATTAAGAATAAGTTTCTAGTAAATTTTTGTAATTTGGAAATCACGTGTTGTTTTTTAATTGATCCATAATTACATCATTATTTTTAACGAGTCACATAATTATATCACGTGTTTTCCTTTTCTTATTGATAGCATGCCAGAAAACTATGACAAGGTGAATATCCTGCATTTGATCTATTAATCCAAAGCTAAAATGATTTGCTTCAAGGCCTTCTCTTCTCTGTAAAAGGTAACTAGTGTTGCCTATGCATTACAAACAAAACCCAAAAGGGCCTAATAATAACAATCACCATTTCTATTACATTTGTCAAATTTTGCTACTAACTTCAAGAAATGTAACTCACAGCTCAACGTAACAAAAAAACTTAAGAATTGTAACCGAAAGCCAACTGATATTTTCACTGATTCTTCTATATGCAGATACAATGCAATAAAAGATGCTTTAGATGTTGCATATGAGCATCCCTGGGTGATCAAAGAAGCTTGAAGCCTAAAAGGCCCCAAAAATGAAATTAATATAATTCTTGTAGATACTTATACAAGGGGCACAATAAATCTTACTTGTATATAATAATCTTCATTGAATAAATACAGTAATGATATCGGTACAAAGATTCAAAGAACAAAAGAATTAATTAAGGAACTAGCTATATTTATAGAAGCGAATAATTTAAGATTCTTTATCATCAGAAATTGGAAATTCGTCTGATAGTCTTGAACCTCTTAGAGACGGCGACGAGACCTCTGCCTCAGACGGCAAATCGGAGATGGCAGCAAGCATACGGCGAATGCTAACAGAACGTGCCGTTTTGAAGCTGGAAGATTTCATCATCTTCTTCTTCTTATTCTCCGAAAAAATATCCGAAGAATTCGAAAGAATTAAGTAAACCAGCACTTGAACAAGCACAAACATTGCAACCTTAATCAAGGCATCGGCTAGTGACATTTCTGGCTCCATTAGTTTTCTTGAGAAAATGTATAGGAAAGTTGTATGTAACCGGAGGGGAATTAAATGATCTGTGTGATGTGTATGATAAGCTAAGGCTTGGGAGATGGGCTTAATATATATATATAGAGAGAGAAAGAGAGAGAGCTTGTTGTTCAAGAAGCAGCTTCTTATGAATTTGACTTGTAGGATCAGACTTGAAGAAGTTGTTTTTTGACTTCATGCACAAGCTTTTTTTTTGAGAAAAGCAGCTTTTAGAACAAACTATTTAATAATTAATTTATTATTCATGCATAACTTGTTGACCAAATAGGACAAGAGAAATGAGGTCTTTGATGATGGTTTCTTGGAAGAAACAACAAATTGGGAAGTTACACTTGACATTCCCATGGCTTATTGTTTTTAAAATTCTAGAATAAATTAATTGTCAAATGGGGATGATGAATGGATTATAGAAATAGTTAGCTGATAAACCAGTCAAAAGCAGCCAGCAAATGAGTAAATGTTGTGGATTATTCAGTAACAAAAAATATAATTGATTAATAGTTGTTTTAGGTCATGTTAATTTAACCCAAAAAAAAAATTAATTGAACATTATTTTATCGATTTTCAAATTTATAAGCAGAAGATATATTTCTTCCTTTTTTTGAAAAAAAAAAAAATCAAAGGGTTATATGAAGGTTCTTAAATTATGTCATTAGTTAAATCATAACCCCAATCAGTTCAAAATTTTGACTTGTCATTAATTAGCAGTCAACAAAGTTGGCAAAATTTATCACAACGATGCTCCTATTGGCCTTATCCATGCATGACTAGGTATATTAGTCACGTGAAAATAACGTGTCTCGATCCTATTGGGAGGTGTAAAATATTGCGACACATAATTCAAGATATAAAGCTTGGGGGAGGCTGAGCTGGCCATGACAATGTAATGGATTGCTTCTTGCCGCCTTCTTCAGTTCGTCATGCTTTAGCATGGCGTTTAAGCTTTAAATTCAACAAGTTGAAGAAGTAATATCGATCTTCAAGCAATATTGCTTTATACACTAGCCTTTAATGGATTGCCAATAGCCAATTTCGAGGTCATACTTGTAAAAAATAAATTACATCCAATAAAGATAATATCGTATACATATTCATTATGAAATTAATCAATCATAATTTATGACAGTGATAATAATTAATAATAATGAGAAAAAATTTTTCAAAACATGTGGTATAATTTTATTAAATAGTTTCATTTAATATTATTTCATCTAAAATTCTCTTAGCATTATGTATATGGCTTATCATGATTAGAATTAACTCAACTAAAACTTTGACAAATAAGTTTTAATTTTTAAAAAAAAACTAAACTTAATTATTTGTAAAATTTTGAATCCAATCTATTCAATTTAGAAAACTAACCCATCTAATTCAATTCTCGACTTTTTTTTTTTAAATATCGATCTTAATGTACGTATTTTTATTTTCAGCTCGATTTTATATTGAATTGAAAATCCAAACCAAATCAATCGGTTCTTTAAACTTATAATAGAAGTGAACCAACCACAGCCACCAATCGGTCCGGTTCAGTGAAAGCGCCCCAAAAAAACAAAACCTCGCACGAAGATACTTCAGGCCCGGAGGCGCACACTCTACAACCCGGCCCAACATCAAGGCCCAGACCTTAACTTATCATTTCAATTTTTTGAAATAAAAATAGTGTTTTGATTTTGGTGTTTTGACTTCTGAGATGTATTTAAATATATAATTTAAAAACTGAAAAAAATAATTGTAGAGAGGAAAGACAAAAAAAAAAAAAAAAAAGAGAGAGAAGTAAAAAGAGTGTGTAAAATGCTAAAAACTACTTTTGTTTTTTAACACGAAACATGAAGAAAAGATTTTTCACCATTTGTTCTTGTAAAACATCTTAATAATCATATTTCTATCACTAAGAATTGGTTTATGACCCTTGAATTTCAACTTAATTTTAAAAGTGCAACAAGCAAAGTGTATAGCAAAGACATTTGATAATATTGAATTTTATATTTTTCTTTTTATATTCTACAGTTAGCGATTTCATTTTAAAACATATGAGAATTAAACAAAAAAAATTTACAACACTTCAATCATAGTCAAACACAACAAGAATTGGGCTAAAACTTTATTTGATTTGATTCATCAACGAAGCGAAGTTCGGCACCTCCTCAAATTGACATGGACATCACCACGCTTTAATTATATTCAATTTTGTGCTTATCCTTAATTACTCTATGAATAATGGTTTCATTTAAAGTATATACGAACCAAAAGTTACAACCCTTTAATCTCAAAACACATATGAGATGATAAATGTTGTGTTTAGAATTGAGGTTCAGTAGCTGTATTTTAAAAGTTACAGCACTAAAGTATTTCGTAAACAATATGTACTTTAGCTTATAAGTTATATTGATATAATTTGTTACTTGTATAATAAAAAAATTTATTATATATTTAATAATTTTAATAAAATTATTATTTAAAATTTGTATTTATTACATATTATTAATTTTTATTTAATAATTATATTTTTTTTTTCACGTGACCACAATCCCAAATGGACCAAAAGCTAATCCAAAACTTGGTTTGATTTCATTCCTCTTCAAACTCCCAATGAACACCAACCACATCTAATGACAGCGACTCGTTTTTCTAATTTGAAACACTTTTAACGGTCACATTGGCCATTAGCAGCAAAGCCCAGAAATCAAACCAAATCAAATCGAATCGCTTCAAAACGTTGCGTGCTGGAAATGTCACCTTCACACATTGTAAATCCCAAAGCGTAATTGACAATAAATAAATCAAATCAGAAGATGACTGAGTCACCATTAAATACCAAACCAAACATAACCCCACAATTGAATAAAAGAATCTTAAAACTAGTCCTCAAACATGCAAGCTGCTACAAGAAGATAACACATAGCACTTGTCACTAGTTGTGATACAAATTAAATTAAATTAAAATTAAAATTTTTATATCCAAAATCTTTGACTCCTGCTCATGTTATGTGATGTAGTTTTGTTATTGTGTCATCTACCAATCAATCTTGGACACGCAATTTGCGGAGCCAGCTTTTCAGGAAATTTCTCCACGTTAGTAGCTTTCCTTTTTGTTGTTGTCTTTGTTTTTTGTTTTTTCATTTTTGGGTCCTAAATGGAGAAATAATTGAGTCCCAAAGTTTTCATTAATTGAAATGATTGAATCTTCAATCGTTTCTTAGCTGCATTTCTCATCTGGGTTTGTTTCTTAAGGTGGGTTTAAAGCTTTGTTCCACTTTTTCTTTGATTCTTTTCTTGATTTCTCATCTGGGTATTGAATCTTTTGCCGAATTTTGTTCTTTTTTGACTATTTTTTGCTCTTAATATGAATACTGGCTCTAACTTTCATCTCGGTAATTTTTTTTTTTTTTTTTGTTTATTGACTTGGCTGCATCTACACTTCACTGATGCTTGTGAGAGTATAAATAAGTCAAAGCTTTATTGCTTCGTCTGATGTTTGATACTATTTTTGTTTCATATCAATTGGTGTTCATTGAATAGAGATTTTGTATGAGATGAATTTTGATTCAAATATTTGTAGTGAAAAGGCAATATATGCCGTAGTACTTACTATCCACACTTCTTGTCAAATTCAATTGCTTGTCTTCTGATCAAGTCGATTGTATAATATATCTTACGGTTATGCAATAAATCATGGAGGCCGTATGGATTGTGACTATACTTGTATAGAGGACCATACGCAAGTTTGACAAATTTCTGGACCATGAAAAATTGTCACCATTCATAGTATCTCCGTCATTTGATAATGTCCTTTTCCAACTTTTCTCAGGCAAAACCAGCTAAAAAGAAAGAAAGTGGTATCATTTGCAGTGAAGATTATGATGCTGATTTCGATTTGGGAACGGAGAGACATATAGTAGTAGCAGTTTCTAAGGGAAGGCAGCATGGCTCCTGGAGGAGGAATATGCAAGGAGGTGATTGAGTCTAGCATTGAGTTTTCAGATTATGAAATGGCAACTTCTAGTGTGGAGTTGAGGGGTTCCCCTTGTAGGAAAGCTACAACTGGTTTCAGTGGAAATCTTGGAACAACATCAAATAATGATGTGCACGAGCTACTTGAGTGTCCCGTTTGCTTGAATTTAATGTACCCTCCAATTTACCAGGTATTTTCTTTCTGTGTATCGAAACACAAAACGAGAAGAACAGTAGAAGTTTTCCTTGTGTTTAAGCATCTTTTACTTCCTTTTTTCTTTGTCAAAATAGATAAATAAATAAAGCTTCTTAAATTGGGACTTGAGGGATTTTAGCATTAAATTGACATAGGAAGCAATGCCATATGAAGTGAAACAATTCAAATATGTTAATTATTCAAGAAATTGATTTCAGTTAATTGTCAGAAGTTAGTGAATCAGACTGTAGAGATTCTTGAGTGCATTAGTCATTTTATGGAAATGTTTGTTCATCTTATAATATGATTCATCATTTAGCCTTGTAGATATAGATGCATTTCCTGAAAAGATGATACTCCTTTTACTGTTATTGTGTGTTATAGTGAACGAATTGGTTCCATTTCCCAATCTTGCCCAATTTCCAAAGTTAACGAATTAAGAACATTCATCATAATTGTAACACAATACTATTTAAATTGATCTTCTTGTATTGATAAATTCTCTCATTTTCTATGAACAGTGTCCAAATGGTCACACCTTGTGCTCAAGTTGCAAGGCTAGAGTACGCACCGGTTGTCCAACCTGCCGCCATGAACTTGGAAATATAAGGTGCCTGGCATTGGAGAAAGTAGCTGAGTCGCTGGAACTCCCTTGCAGATACCAGATTTGGGGTTGTCAAGATATATTCCCCTATTACAGCAAGCTAAAGCATGAAAAAAACTGTAACTATCGTCCGTACAATTGCCCCTATGCCGGCGCTGAATGTTCTGTCACTGGTGATATCCCACTTCTTGTTAGGCATCTAAAAAATGATCACAAAGTTGACATGCACGATGGGAGTACTTTCAACCACAGATATGTCAAAGCCAATGCACTAGAAATTGAAAATGCTACATGGATGTTAACAGTAAGACCTCTCATCTCTTCTTCTCCACTGATTCTCACCTCTCTCAATTGTAAATCGTGACTGGCATCACTTTGCAGATGCCAGCTTAGTTGTATTAGAAGATACTTCTTCCAGAAATTCCATTTCCATTTTGCCCTTTAAGGAACTGAACTTTTTAGGTCCATATGAATGCAAGCTTCGGATTAGTTAGATCTTTTTCGCCAATAAGACTAACTATTAACGTTTATGGGTTTATGGGCAAAGATAAAGGCATGCTTTGCTAGTTGCTAAATGGTGAACTAAAACGTTAAATGCTTGCTTACGAATATTGAGTTTTGGATGATGGTTCTAAGCTAAAAAATTCCCTGATATGGAATCAAAATACTAACACACTCATTTATTTCAAGAATGCTTATGCATTTTCCGAAGTGCAGATAGTTGTGTGACAGGGTACTGTTTCCTCGAATTGCATTCTATTTTTCCGCCAGCCCCAACCTAACCATCTTAAATGTTCGTTATTTGGTGCAGGTTTTCAATTGCTTTGGCCGGCACTTTTGCCTGCATTTTGAGGCTTTTCACCTCGGAATGGCGCCCGTTTACATGGCCTTCCTCCGATTCATGGGTGATGAAGAAGAGGCCAGACAATTCAGTTACAGTCTGGAAGTTGGCGGAAATGGTAGAAAGCTTACGTGGCAAGGAATACCTAGAAGCATCCGCGATAGCCATAAAAGGGTTAGAGATAGCCAAGATGGATTAATCATTCAAAGGAATTTAGCTCTTTTCTTTTCTGGTGGAGATAGACAGGAGTTGAAGCTCAAAGTAGCCGGCCGAATATGGAAAGAATAGTGAGATACATATAACTAGAAACCCCGTCAAAGATATTTTACTTCGAATCTGCATCATACGAATGCGGTAGTCGAAATACTTCTGTGTAAATGTGTAGATATAGATTGCTTGCAATCTCTTTTTTTCTTCTTTTATCTATTTGCTTACAGGTAAATCTAACTTCTGCAATAAGTTTCATGTTCTGATAAATTTTTTAGTCTTTTCCACATTATTTTTATTAACATGGTTGAGAATTCAGCACTTGATTTTTGGAAAAAGGTAGAATTTTTGTCTTGTTTGGAGCAATTTTCACTCCAGTGTTTTGGAAGATGAAATTAGCCAGGCCTGGCCCAAGCATGTCTCTTTTCAGGTCGGTTGGGCCGAGAAGTCCAAATTTTTGTGTTATATATTTTAGAAACTTTTTATTAAATTTTACAAATTTTTAATATATAAATGTAGTTTTTATTAGATTAGGATTTAAAATTAAGCTAAAAAGATTTAAATTTTTAATTATATGTTATGGATAGGTTAAATAAATATTAAAATGTGTATTTTAATTAAAATAAAATATATTATTTAGTTATTTATTGGGCTTTTGTGATGGACCAGGGCTTGTAGGTGAAGCCTGAGCCTATATTATTACGCTTTTTATTACAGCTTCTCAGACATTTGTAAGATATACTCTTATTGCAAATTGGTGATTGATTCATTAAATTTTATTTAGCTTTAGAGACATTTATAAGCATAGACTCTTATTATAATCAAGGTGATAGATACACCAAATTAATGTAACTGGAGAAGGAAAAAAAGATTTAGGAAAGTTCAATTGAAGTAATTCTTCAGAGTCAATGCCAAAACATTGAAAAATCTAATTAAAAAAAAAATCAGCATTAATTTCATCTTTGTGGTCAATGTATACAAAACTTGCACACAACTTAAAAATAAAATTTTAATTTCCTCCCATATTTCAAAATCAATATCTGTTAAAATAAATAAAATTAAGAGGGTATAACGATTATGTTTTCAAAGTAAAAAAAAAATGAGAGTGATATAGAAAATTTAAAAAAAAAATAATACTGAAAATGTAAAGTGAAATCATGATATAGTTATAGACAATTTGCAAGTAACTTGGCTACCAAAAAGTGTGAGATAGTTCATTTGAAATTTTGTCACAGCATTGTGAGGATTTGAATGCAAATTGCAACTCTACCTATTACACGTCGTCGTTTCAGTGCATCAACCATATACGCCTGTTGATCTTCAAAGCTTCTCTAGAACCCTAAACCCTGAAAAGAAAACGAAATTTCGGTCAAAACAAAGAGAAGAAATGCTTTCAAGAGCAAGAAATATCTCTCAATCAAAACTGAAACCCATCTTTCATGAATCATTTTTAACCAAAATCACAAGCCCCTATCTCCAATTACACCCCACAAAAGCACTAAAAGCACCCACCTCCTCCTCCTCCTCCTCCTTCTTCTCTTCACAACCCACTAACACAGCACCACCACCACTTTCTTCATCTTTGGCCCTGACAAGAGATGGAAATTACGATGAAGCCACTCCCAAGCTCACCGTCTGCCCCGGCTGCGGCGTCCTCATGCAAGACACGAACCCGAAACACCCCGGTTACTTCATCAGACCTTCGCAGAATTTGAACAAAGTGAGAAAATCCCATCTTGTACACGTAGCTAATGAGTCTGAATTTTCAAATTCCCTTAAAAAGGGCGGGCTTGTTGTTTTTGAAGCTGAAAATGAAACATCAGAAGTTAAAAAACACGAAAAGCCGGTGGTTTGTGCCAGGTGTCATGCTTTAAGGCATTATGGGAAGGTGAAGGATGTGACCGTGGAGAATTTGTTGCCGGATTTTGATTTTGATCATACGGTTGGGAGGAAGTTGATGTCGGCCAGCGGGGCTAGATCGGTTGTTTTGATGGTGGTTGATGCAGCTGATTTTGATGGGTCGTTTCCTAGGAAAGTAGCGAAAATGGTATCAGATACAGCTGAGGAGAATGAGAGGGCGTGGAAAGAAGGTAAGTCGGGTAATGTTCCTAGAGTTGTATTAGTTGTGACTAAGATTGATTTGTTGCCGAGTTCTTTGTCGCCTACTAGATTTGAACATTGGGTTAGGCAACGAGCTAGAGAAGACGGCAATAGTAAGATTACGAAGTTGCATTTCGTTAGTGCTGTTAAGAACTGGGGTTTAAAGAGTCTTATAGATGATGTTGTTGATTTGGCGGGAAAGAGGGGGAATGTGTGGGCCATAGGAGCACAAAATGCGGGGAAAAGTACATTATTGAATGCCATTGCTAAGAGTGTGGATGCTGGTAGAGGAGGAGATGGAGAAGAGAAGAATATTGTTAGTCATTTGACAGAGGCACCCGTGCCTGGAACAACGCTTGGGATCGTGAGAGTGGAAGGAGTTTTGCCTGCTCAGGCTAAGTTGTTTGACACACCGGGATTGCTACATCCCAATCAGATTACCACTAGGTTGACAAGAGAGGAACAAAAACTTGTCAATATTAACAAGGAGTTGAAGCCGAGAACTTATAGGATCAAGGTTAGTTTATGATTTGATATTTGTTGGCAGCATTAGGATAAACCGAGTAATTGTGAGTTTCTTGGTTGTAATGGACTTGCATGAAAATGCTGTTATTTCTATCGGTAAGGATTTTCTGAAAAATATGTAACAAGCCCATTGCTTCAGGGATACTATGACTTCATAGGAATTCAGATTGAGTGCTTGATCTTTTAGCAATGTGAGTATTGCTTCAGGGATTTTAGGATCAAGGTTTGTTTAAGATTCGACTTTTGTTGGCAATATTAGGATCAAGCTGAAAAATTGTCGGTTTATTAGTTTAGTAATGGACTGGCTTGAAATAGTTGTGATTTTTATCAACAAGGGTAGCTGAAAAATATGTGTTAAGAGCATTGCTTCAATGATATTATGCGTCCATATTGAAGTCAGATTGAGTGTTTGATCTTTTAGCAATGTAAGAGTTCTTTTAATATTATTATGGCAGCTTTGTTATGTGTTTAGCTCAAGTTGGGCTTCTTCGATTGCTGCAGGCAGGTCATTCCATTCACATTGCCGGGCTCATGAGGATGGATGTTGAGGAATCATCTGTAGAGTCTATCTATGTGACAGTGTGGGCATCACCATATCTTCCATTACACATGGGGAAAACCGAAAATGCGTGCACAATGGTAGAGAAGCATTTTGGTCGTCAGCTACAGGTAAGCCTTTCCCTAGTTAGCAAATGATATTTCTGCAGTTTCTTTCACTTTCTAAAAGTCTAAAATTTGGAGCAATTATAGTGAGTGCTCCATTGCTTTGATTTTGATGAGCAGTTGAGAAGCAATGTGGTTGAATTAGTCTTTCTACAAAATTCAACCGAAAAACTTATTACCATTTTTTTTTCTGAATAAACTGATAGGATTTAGTTATTCCTATTCAAGTTCTTTCAACAACATGCTATTTTAGTTGTGAGACAGCAAAAAGGAAGGGTGTCATATAGGAAATTTTGATAAGTAATGACATTTGGAGAAACTTCAAAAATAGATCTCATATTATAAGCTTGATCCATATAAGAAGGAAGCTTGATCCATATAAGAAGGTTTAATATCCATCAAGAAATTAAGATGCAAGAAACACCCTCAATTGGTAATGTTTACTTCTATATTAACATGTATATGACCTTAGCATATGCTTTGGGAAATTTGGGCTGTTAATTTGAAGCCAAAAGGAACCCTTGTTATCAAACTTCGGAGGCCATGTAAAGGAAATAAACAGATTAGAAAAGGATATTGAATTCCAAAGGCTCTGTAGGTACTTTTGCGAATTGGTAACAAACTATTTTTTGCATACTGTGCTGTCTGGTTTTGGTGCTTGTAATCCTTGGCATTCAAATGAAATATAGTTTCTGTTATTATTATTATCTTGGGAGAAGCACGTTGCATTATGGTTTTAACTTATATAAATTTGATGCTATCTGCATTGGTTGTTGATCCAGCCACCAATTGGAGAGAAACGAGTTGAAGAGCTAGGAAAATGGGTGAGAAAGGAATTTCATGTCTCTGGTAGCAGTTGGGATTCAAGTTCTGTAGATATTGCTGCTGCCGGACTTGGCTGGTTTTCTGTCGGACTTAAAGGAGAGGCAGCATTAGGTGTTTGGACCTACGAAGGAGTTGACATTGTCCTTCGCAATGCTTTACTTCCCTATAGATCTCAGGTGTTTGAAGTTGCAGGATTTACAGTCTCAAAAATCATCTCCAAAGCAGATCAGTCTCTTAATAAGTCAAAGCGGCTAAATGAAGCCAAGAGGAAACCAAGGGAACCAGAAGGAACAATACATCCGAAATCTTCATTATCAACGATTGATTCTGTTTCAAGTTCTTGCCAACACCTTCAGCCTTTGTAATAGAAGAAAGATAAGTAAGAATGACATCCGGTTAGGGATACAAAATAACAATTATGATCTTTGATAGTATCTGATGCCGCAAGTAGCTCCTTGAGAAAACGAAAATGCAATAGATCTGGGTTGATAGCTTGAAGACAGCCAGACTCTTACCAGTTTCCCCAAGAAGCGGCTTCAAAGAAGTATCTGGTTGTATATTTGGAAGAAAGACTCTTGTGCACTGAGAAAACAAAATGCATCAGTTCACTGCTTTGGCTTGAAGAAGATGCAGTATTTATGTCCGTCCCAGAAACATAAACTAAACAATTGAGCGTACAAGTTTAAAAATTATTCTGTTCATAGTTAAAAGTTTCACAGTTTTGTAGCCACATTTATTAGAAAACTACACGGTAAGTTATTCTATTTGCTCTGGTTTCCTTAAGAGTGATGGACTGTTCTTGTGTTGCAATTTGTTACCCCCTGAAATCTTCTTTCCAGTAATCACACGAGGCGTGATTTGGTCAAGAGAACAAAAAGAAAAAAGGGTAAAATCATTTAGATATGTTTTGGATTGAGATGCTGTGAGTTTTAAGGAATAAAATCACAAATTTTTAAGCTGGAGCTGTCGTAGGAGAGAATCACAAACTTTAATAAGCTATAGCGGATCGGCGGTCTTGGGATAGAATCACGTTTACCGAAATTTCAACGATTGCGCTTCCAAAAGTAAACAAAAAACACAGCAGCTACTACCCTTAATCCACCCAAGTAAACTTATTAGACTCCATTCTATCTGCTACTGGGTATTCATCAACTTATACCAGGACAATTCAAAAACTATTTTACTCGGAATCTCTGCTTCATGCCATTTGCTGCAAATTAAATGATCATAATCACATTGTGTTGGATGAAAATCTGGTTCCTAGGTGGATTCTTTTATTCAAATCTCCAAAAGTAAGAGGGCAAAAAAATTGCCAACAATGCCTATAAGTTGGTGAAGATTCCGCTTTTTTTGCATGGAATGTGTTGCCTTTCTCACCAACTTGATTCCAGTAGTTGATAAAAAGAAGTCAAAAAAAAAAAAAACTCCAATTTTCAATTTATGGTAATTAAGAAAAGTTAGCTTCATAGAAAATGTAACATCATGAAATACGTCATTGATTTGGATATATGATATATATGGACAGCTATAGCTGATAAGAAGTCGGTCTCAACAAATGCATTAACATTGCCATTTGGTGGAGAAAGATTGCATTGGTTACACCATTTTCCCTAGACAACAACATCTCACACATATATTTATTTAGATAAATTATCATTCATTTAGTGATTTTGTAATTGTGATGGTACCATTAGATGATTTTACTAAAGCATACATATATAGTTTCAATTGGTTTGGCCTCTTAATAGTACAAATAAAACGTTACGAAATCAATTCAAAGAATTCTTTTAATTTTTGTTTGTTTCAAATTATGCTCGGAGGAGGCTAATGATATACTGTACAATGCATCGTGTACGGTAATAATTCATTAAAAAAAAAATAGACCAAAACAAAAGGAAAAAAAAAATTGAGATGTCATATTCTAACTTGGTTTTTCCTATTATCATTACACACAATAATATTTGATTATTAAGGCTTGATGTTGATGAATAAATATATAAATCTTAAGTTCTAACTTATTATATAAAAATTTGGCTTGGTTACCAGATTTTTCTCATTGCTTTGGTCAGTTGGACTTTCCTATGGTTGACCAAATAATAAACGAATCATTAAAACTTCGATGTGTTGGAACATGACCATTTCAATAAAATAAACCCATTGGTTTAGTTAAAATAATATTATTTGGAAACTCATTTCCGGGTCAGATGTGAGGCAATGAACATCCAATGCAATTGTTATCTAAGTCATGTATCTTTTCCAAAGAAAATGATAAAAATATATATAGCAAAGAAAAGAGGGGGGAGGGAGAAAAAAATAAAAGAAGTGTGAGGACTTTGTATATTGTACAAAATCTACAAGTGAAATTGACCAAAGTTTTAGGCATGTAGCTAGTTGTGCTATGTTATTAATTAATTAATTTGACTACATATGTTGAGGAATTAATTTGACTACAAATGAAATTAATTAAATAAAACTGTTTAAAAATACCTCAATAACGTGTTAGGGTTCCGACGGCTGACAGCAGTATAATTGAAATTTGTATATTACAACTTAGAAGAGGAAGAAAATGTCGGTTGATTACCCTTAAATTTAAGATAATAACAATATAGTCCCCTGAAGTATCAGTATATCACTTTCAATCCTCATGGTCCGAGAAAATGAGTGATGAAGCAAACGTGGGTAAAGAGACAAATGAGAATTGCCGCGAGAGGGACATTTATGATTTATCTAGGATTTCAAGCAGGCAACAACCATATTTTAACGATCAGTACTTTCTTGTGTTTAATCAACTGCTATCATTACACAGTTAAAATTTATTACTTATATATTATATTATAGGCTAGCATAAATCATTTTAATTATTTTTTTATCATATTAATGCATAACTAATAGCAAATACTAAAGAATAATTCTCACATATTCTTTTATTATGTAATCAAATATTATGTTAATAAGTCTAATTTTATTACACCCTAAAAGGAAGTATAGTATCGACAAATATAACTTTAAATTGTGTTATTCTAACTCATAATAGAATAAAAAAATTTGTACTTATCCATGAAAGTTCCCCATACTCAAGTACAATATTTAAGGAACCTCGACTAATTGAAAGTTACTGTTCACTCATTTTTTATACTTGGCCAAGAGTATTAAAAACAAAACTTCTTCTCTCTCTGTCTCCGTAGCTTGTATGTGTGCAAATTATTGCTTGAAGTTGTGATTTGCAGTGAATCTACACAAGGCAGTAGTTTTAGAAGAGCTCAGCAGATAAGGATCAGTCATGGCAAACTAAAGTATTGATCTCAATCTTATCTTTCTCTCTTAAACATGTGTTTGAATGGATATATAAAATCATGGGTTTAAGTCTAAAATAATTCATCGACTTTTATCATTACACTTCTCAAATATTATGTAGCATTAAGGGTGTTCGCGGATCGAATTTTACGGATTAGATATCAATCCATATTCGATCCACAATTTTATAGATTATAATTTTTTTAATCCAATCCAATCCACGGATTGATTAAACTCAATCAAAATCCAATCCATACATCTGCGGATCGGATGCAGATTTGACTCAATTCATATCCAATCCATACGTCTGCAGATCAGATACGGATTTAACTTAATCCATATCCAATCCACCATTTTGCGCATTAGTTTCCGAATTACAAATTTTTAGTTCTCCCCAATCCATGAACTAATGAAATTAAAAAAAAAATCTAATATAAAAATAATTTTACTACCAATTAAATTTAAAATTGAATAAAATTTATACAAATTAATTATTTCAATAAAACTAAAATAATACATTTAAAGTTTCAAAATATAGCACATCAAGATTAATTGTTCAAATAAACCTACAATAATACGTTTAAAGTTTCAAAATATAACACACTAAGATTAATTGTTCAAATAAAGTTACAATAATACGTTAATATAACACTGAAATTAATTGTTCAAATAAAGCCACAATTAATTGAAATGACGAAGTTTCTGAAACTAAACACAGTCTGATCCTTCACCAGGGCTATTGCATTTGTCGAAAAGTGGTGATCATGGAGCCGTCAACGATGGGAACCAAGAGAAGTATGGGTGCCTTGTGATAGTGCAATTGTTTGGTTGGAACCGGTGATTGTGAAGTGGCTCGATGGACTCGAGGAAGAAGATGGCTTGCTCTCGCTGGAATCATGCGGCCGACGTCCTTCAAATCGGTATCGAGTGTGTATCGAACTAGTATTGGGTGTTGCTAGTGCGTGTGACGGCAGGGAAGCTTAGGGTTTTTTGTTTGCAAATTGTTGGTGACTTGACGTTATGTTATTTTACTTTTGGGTGACTTTGCAAATTGTTGGTAACTTGGCGTTATGTTACTTTGCTTTTGCTAGTGCGTGTGACTTTGCTTTTATTTTGTTTTATCATTTTTACAAGTTATATTTGATTATTTAATATTATTATTGGGTAATGGCTAAGATATGTTATAGTGCTTATGTAACTATGTAATGTCACATTTATAATATTTTTTAATTAAATTTATAATAATTTTTTAACTATATATATATATTTTTTTTTTTTTTTTTTGCGGATTCACGGATTTTTACGAATTTACAGAAGTAAATCCATATCTAATCTATCGACTGCGGATTTTTAAATTTTCAATCTACGGATCAACGGATCGGATTTATACGGATCGAATTTTCATGGATCAGACGGATTGAACGGATCGGATTGGATTCTGAACACCCCTATGTAGCATATGTCTTAAATTAACACGTAAGTTGTAAAAAAAGAAAAGAAAAATGTACGAATAAAAAAAATTATAACAAACTTTAGTTGCAACATAAGCATGTAATTCTAATAATTGCAAACAAGATATAGATAATGTAATGACTGAAAATAGAATAATTTTTTAAAAAAGAGACCAAATCGTTATTATACCAAACTTCGAGAGTGCCCAACAACCACTGAACACTGTTCTTTATAAATAATCAGCCTCAATGTTTGACTTTCACACCAATGTTGCAATAACATATATAAGGATCCCGCTAAGTTGTAGGGGTGGGCAAAGTCGATTTGGATCGGTTTGAGACATATTCTCAAACCGATCCAAACTTATCGGTTTGAAACATTTTCAAACCGATATCAACTTAAAAATTTTTCAAACCGAACCGATCCAAACCGACTGGATCGGTTTGGATTCTCGGTTTGAGTTTATTAGCTAAAAATCCACTTCTTTTTTATTATTTTACCTCTTTTTTTTGTCCGTAATCCAAATTGATACCTCTTTTATATTATTCATATCTACTTTGACATCTACATAACAATTCAAAGATACATCCATACAAGTTTACAACATAATACATCCTAATAAAGAAGTTCTTAACCTATTCATTCAAAACAAACTCACAAAATTAAAATAAAGTTGAACAACATTTGACAATTAAAATATTGTAAAATATTGTGCATCTTGTCTGTCAAAACTTATGGCCTAATTAGTTTTGATTTGTGAAAATCTGCATAAAATGATAAATATAATTAGTTAGATTGCTTAACTTAGAATATAATGTAATTATATAATATTTTTGGATTGGATCGGTTTGAATCGGTTTGGAATCCTTCCAAACCGAGTGATGTCGATTTGCAATCCAATAAACCGAAACCAGTTTTTTTACTAATGAAACCGATTCAAACCGATCCAAATGGTCGGTTTGGATCGGTTCAGTTAAAATATGCCCACCCCTACTAAGTTGAACTCGCTCAACGCTAGATTATTGATGATCACCGCATGATTATAAATATAAATATTAAATATGTACTTATTATTATGATTTGACAGTCATTATCAATATATTACTATAGAGTTTGTCTAACTTAGTTACTATCTATATATAATACACAGATTATTTGTAATAAAATTTAGTATATATAATATAGTGATTAGAAATGGTAAAATTTGACATGATCTGATTACTCAAAACAAACACGATATAAATAAATATATATGAATTATCAAATTTGATATCATTCTTAAATGGGTGGGGTCCGAATCAATATAATTTTTTTTATATCGGGTTAATATTAAATTTCTTAACCCATTTACCTAATTAATGGCACGGTTAT
The DNA here is from genome assembly GCF_000493195.1 of Citrus x clementina. Lineage (NCBI taxonomy): Eukaryota > Viridiplantae > Streptophyta > Magnoliopsida > Sapindales > Rutaceae > Citrus > Citrus x clementina. The sequence goes on along the minus strand of NW_006262688.1, from coordinate 4,844,929 downwards.
GTTTTTTTTTATTGTAAATTAACTTGTAGGTTTTTGTCATCAAAATTTAGATATTAGACATAATTCCCTCTTCAAATATAATATTATAAATATACATGCTATCCATATCTACACATTTACTTTATTGGTGTTCTAAATATATATAGAATTTTATAAATAAAGCACCATGCATGTGTTCAAAATTATAGATGTGTAATAATATTGGTAAATAGGTATATTTTATAATATCGAGTGTAGATATTTGATGTAAATCTTGTTGAATACATAGATATTAAATGAATTATTAGATACTTTATTTATTTTTCATATCGAATTAGAATCTTAATATTTTGACACAATTATCAAATAGATGATGTTTGGGTTAGCTTAAATATACGAAATTAATACGACACGAAAACAATTCAGTAATTCGTTTTACCAACTTTAACTGTGACTATGTTATTGAGGTACTGTATTTTAATCGCATGAACATTATTAGATAATTTTATTGACTTTTTAGCTATTTAATAATTTTCAAACGGTGAAAAAGGGTACTAAACTCAAAAATTCTTTTTAAATATTTGAACTAAAAAAATCTTTATAAATTTTTAATTAAATTAATGTAATACAAGTGTCAAGAATCCAATATAATCTCTTAAGAGTAGATAGTTCTAATTTAATTAAAAGACAAATGTAAGATCTTAAAAATGCTTTTAAAGAGTTGTGCCTTGCAATCATTATTGTCTCATCAACAAAACAGAAAGGCAAAATCTAATCACACTTTTCTGTTACTAAAAACCATAACTTTGAATAGTCTATCCATCTATCTATCATCATTGGGAGGCGAGAGAGAAAGAGAGAAACACACACGTGGGATATTGGGCCGGGTATAGAGAATGGATCGTGATTCGGGTTCGCAGCCGCTGCTGCGGAGGACGTCGAGTAGTAGTAGGGAGAGGAAGAGAAGCGGGAGCGGAAGGCTGAGCCTGAGTCGACGTAACTCGGTGAACGCACTCAGGCACGAGTTTGTTTCCAAGTTGCCTGAGAAGGTGTTGGCTGGTATTGATGCCGAGGCTCCTTTTGATGTTGACACCTCTAAAACCATAGCCTTAAGTGAAGGTATAGCGGCTTGTTCTTTGTTAGTGTTTGTGGGGGGGTTGTTTGGTTGGTGAGAAAATGAAGGAAAGTGAAAAAGAAACGGTGGGCTGATCTGCTTTTTATTATCATTATATTATAAATACATATATGATATATTGATACGTTATCAATATATTTACATGGTGAGCGATAATGTTAAGTTCCTTAGTCCGTGCATCAATAGCTTTAGCATTAATCACGAGGCGTTACAAAATTACATCAGGTATTCCGTTGCATATCACATTTTTTGTTTCTTTTTAATTATTAGAAATAAAAGCAACCTCAATCCAAACCATGCATGGGTACTTTCATACATTCTTTTATGTTCATGTGTGTGTATATATATATAGGTATGATGTTTGTGTTATATTTATGTGTAGATGCATACTTAATGAGGATGTTTTTTTAAGGAAATGTTGAACCAACTATTACTTTAAGAGAAGAATTCAAGTAATTGATTGATCGGCGGTTCTAAAGATTGAATATTTTCTGAGTGGCTGTATTTTGATATCAATAATGACTATCATGCTCTCTGATGAGTGATGACTACATATTAATGCAACTTACGTGGGATGCTCTTATGTCAATCCCCTTGTAGGAGAAAAGGAATACTATGAATCACAATTTGCTACTCTGAAATCCTTTGAGGAAGTTGATGTTTTGGTGGATTCTGATTGCTTCATCGAGGAAGATCTTCAGGAACAAGTTCAACATGAAAGAGCAATGAAGATTTCTAATTATGCCAATATTGTTTTGCTGGCGTGTAAGGTAATTAAAAACTACTACCAATCTCAATCAAATTCGAATAATAAGCTTTTCTGACTATGGTGTTCTCTAACTTCAATGATTACTTTTCGCATAAACCTCTAAAGTGCTTGGAATTTTATAAGTGGCCTTCAAGGTTATTAATTATTTAACAATATTTAAAGAAAGGAAATAAACTGATATTAAATCATTTAAACAAATAATTTTCATATAAAAATATGTAAAACAAAAGAGTATATATGATATGTTGCTGCAGATAATTCAGTTTACATATTCAAGCAGTTGAAATAATGAGACAACATGGCATGCAGATATTTGCTACAATAAAGAGTGGATCCATAGCCATTGCTGCATCGACACTGGATTCTTTACTTGATCTAATGGCCGGTGGCATACTTTGGTTCACTCATGTAGCGATGAAAAACATAAATATCTATAAATATCCTATTGGGAAATTGAGGGTGCAGCCAGTAGGCATAATCATCTTTGCTGCTATAATGGCTACACTCGGTATGTCAGCAAAGCCTTAACCTTCCCATATTTGCCAGTGATTTTAATCTGTTCTTGCTTGTTAATTGTGATATTGACATTGAGCTTCATGTCCTGCATACATCATATTTCATCTAGTTCAGTGTAAGAGAACAACTACAAATTTGTGGTGCAAAGAACTAACTTGTGTTGTGATTTAATTGCATATACTCACATTTGTATCCTGAATCGTATGGAACATGAATTTGACATAGACTTCCTGTGAAAAAGGAGATTGTTACAGCCTTCATTTTTTTGCAGGGTTTCAGGTGTTGATCGAGGCTGTAGAAAAGCTAGTTAAAGATGAACCGCCTAAAAAGATGAATACAGTCCAATTGGAATGGTTATACTCGATCATGATCGGTGCTACTGTAGTAAAACTTGCCCTCTGGATTTACTGCAAAAGCTCAGGAAACAAGATTGTCCGCGCATATGCTAAGGTTTTTGAGCTCTGCTTTTTCAATAATTTGTAGATCTTTTATTTTCCATATTTTTATCAATTGTTCTAACTTCTATTGTTGAATCTCAGGATCACTATTTTGATGTGGTAACAAATGTAGTAGGATTAGTTGCTGCTGTTCTTGGTGATAGTTTCTATTGGTGGATTGATCCTGCAGGTGCCATTCTTCTGGCAGTTTACACAATTACAAATTGGTCCGAAACTGTTATGGAAAATGCAGGTACTTTCATCAGCCATTTTGGTATTATTTGATCTAATAATTTCTTATAAATCCTTTCAGCTTACAGGGGGAATAATAAGTATGGTATTGATAACTTACAACTTTAGTTTATCCCCAGAAACTAAGTTGATAGGAATGCTTATATTCACAGCTTCTAGTTTTATTCTTTTACATTGTTAGTACTGATCATTGCAAACCTTGGTTTCACAACTTTGGAGAGATGTACTAGAGTCTAAGGGTCTGGGTCTATTAGGGCTTTCTGTTATCTTTTTTTTTTTTTTTTCATGTTTTTTTGGTAGAAGATCAATTTGGTTACATGTTTTGATTTGCTCTGGATAAGTTTTGCCAATATGTTTTCATTCTTTTTAAATGAAAAGAAAAGAAAAATGTGGAATTTGAGTCAGCTTGAGGATGGGGAGACTATGGCTGAGTCATGATTTTTTGTGAGAATGATTTAGAAGAATCCTTTTTAGTGTTAATGAGTTTATTGAAACCAAGGCTAAATTACATTTAATTTTGCTCGATTCTTCCTGGTAATATGGTCCGAAACTACTCTGAACTGGGGCTTATTAATGCAGTTTCACTTGTGGGACAATCGGCTCCTCCTGAAATCTTGCAGAAATTGACATATCTTGTCATAAGGCACCCTGAAGTCAAGCGTATCGACACAGTTCGAGCTTACACTTTCGGCGTTCTTTATTTTGTAGAGGTTGGTTGTTCCGTACCTAGTTTATGGTTAATCTTGAAAATGATCTTCATTCTTCCAATAATTACGACTCTCTTCTCTTTCATATGACATACCTGCAATCCAACCACTATGTCACACTACTATATAACGCAAACATAAAGCAATTAAATTAACTGGAAATGAAAGGATAGAGTCAGCACCTTCTGGTTGCAATGGCTTTGACAATAATTTTTCTACTATCTTCATCAAATTGAGATCATGCAGAGCTGTCTTTAAGATGGAATCATAAGGTCTATTCAAGGTATCTCTTAACATTTAACTTTGGTGCAGCTCCTGGCCGATTATGATAATTTGATGCTTGAATACATTTCATATACTATTAAAACCTCCCTTATAGTAAGCATTTTGGAACTCCATTCTTTTAGTTTAGTAAATTAATATCATTCTCTTGAAAAAGGTTGACATTGAGCTACCAGAAGAGTTACCGTTAAAAGAAGCACATGCAATAGGAGAGAGCTTGCAGAACAAGATTGAGAAACTCCCTGAAGTTGAACGAGCATTTGTTCATCTTGACTATGAATGCGATCATAAGCCAGAGCACACAGTTCTCAACAAGCTGCCCAGCAGTCAGCCCTGATTTTTGGCTACCCATTGCAAGCTTTCACTCAAGTTCCACGAGTATTTTCTTTCTTCCATCGCTTAAGTTGTTTGTATTGAGAAACAATCCAATTTTGTTGTTGAAAGATGTGCTGGTGAAGCATTTATGTTCCTGTTGAGTGAATCAGGTACATGACGAAGAGAATGGCACAGCGTATGTTGTAAATCAAAAGCTTCCAGCATATACAAGATTACTTGGGTATATATATTGATTTATTCTCTTGAAATAGCAAATGAAATGTATACATAAGTTGCTTGTTGAAGACAATAGCATTCATTGTCTCCACTGAATCTGAAGAGAGATTCAATGTGCAGGAATGTTCTTTTTCATATCATTTTCATAAGATAAAATTTAAGTGCATTTAGACTTTAGAGTGTCCTCCTTTTATTTTATACTTGGGCTCCGAAAAATATTGTAAATCAGACTGAAGCTAATATTTATCATTTATCATTCTGTGATTGAGTGGCAATGATAAGCTGAGTAAGTTTTTAATCCTAAAATGGCAGTAATTGCCTCCAAATATTGCATAATTCATGGTACATTTAGCTACTTGGAATCAGGTCGCATAAGAGAAATAAACAAATCAACACAAGGAGTAATTGCCTATCGTAAATGAACTCTGGTCACTTCAGGGCTTCCGTTCAGTGTTCAGGACAAAACTGTAGTAATAGCAAGATTGATCGTGTGTACTGCTCCAGTACACAGGCTTCATTCATCTTGTCAAGGCATAATCAATCAAAACATTCCACCCAACAGAATTCCAGAAAACACAGGTTAACGAATATCCACTTCAATCAAACCTATGTGGGTTGCAAAGGATTAAGCTGGCATGGTAGTCAGTTGTACAAAAATTGCTGACTGTGAAACAAATTGATAAACACGAACGATTATCATTGCTATAGCAGTTCACATTACAGACACCAAGGTGAAAGGCCATACTTAAGAATTTGGTAATAATCGACCATTGTACATCTTGTCAAGTAATTTCCGTGCATCGGGCCTCCTAAGAAGACCTTTGTTATTCGGTAAACCAGTGCCTAAGCATACTGGACACACAAGTTTCCCACGACCTGCCCACAGAAAGTATTAGTAATGGCTCATAAAAAAGGTCAAATTCCACAGTGGTTGGAAACGAACAAATTTGAAGCAGAAGCAGACTCATTACTCATCAGTTTTAATATACCAACATGACAAGAGTATCAGAGGAAAAAGTTCATACCATAACAATTTGGACATTCTGTGAACTCGTAAACATCTTTAGCACGTTTCCGGTTGAGGGCTTTCCATTTTCCTGTACCACCACACATATCACCTAAATAAAAGGCAAATTAAAATCTTCCAGACCAAAGGGAAATTGGAAGTGACCAACAAATCTACAACAGAAAAATTTCAAGATACATTTTTTTTGGTCCATTTGCAGCCACAAACAATTACTGTTTCAGATAAAAGAAATGTCTGTCAAATCAGAATTTCCATCTTTCTAAGTTGTAACAGAAAATAATGAGAAATTTCATAGCAACTTCTCAATTTCAAAAAACCATACTATTTGCAAAGATCAATGGACCTATATTCAGCCTAATTGTAATAATAGTGCAAAAAATTAAACTATGTTTAATCCTTTTTCTGCAAAGGGAGAATAAAAAACCAGTGCAAAAGACAAATTTAGATGTCAAAGGTCCAATGACCCCAAAATCACACAATGGTCAGATTTGTTTTACATTTGCTGTGATCAAAACTGACAGTAAAGAAATATGAGAATGCATATTTCAACAGGAGCTACAAGTAGTTGGAACATCAAAAATAAAAGCAAACTTTTCCAGTTCTTCAGTGAAAATATTATTTGGAGATAATTAGCCGAGAATGCATTCACTTATTCACATATTACAAGTGAGACGGAAAAAGGAATAACAAAACTAATACTCACAGAGAACAGCACCACTACCGCCACAATTTCTGCATACAGGTCTTTCTTTTCCGTCCAAAGCAATGGCCTCCGGCACAGAAACCAACGATCCAGAATTGCTTATCAGGGCTATAGTTGAACATATACACGCAAGACACTTACGGCGAGATATTAATACTCGAGACTCCTGTCATAGAAAGTAAGCCTGAGCATTAGATTTATGATACACTCTGGGGACTTCAAAATGACACATTCATAAAGATATCAAACCTTCGGCTTTCTTGGGTCCGATGAGCTGTCAGAAACACCAAAACTACAGCTCTCATTGTCCAAGCTGCAATTCACACGAAATCCGAACGACCTCAACTTATCTGCCATTATTTCAGAAAAGCAAATATAATTGTTCAGTCAAAGCCTCAAAACAATATCACAACTGAACGGAAATTGCAATTATAAAAGATGTGCCTAATTTTGTCACAATTCTAGTTGCAGACTGAAATCTAACGTTAAAGCAATCAAAGAATTACTCCTATACATACATACAACAACCACTTTCTTGATGAGACAATTTCTACAAAAAGAAATTTGCATAAGCAACTGAAGCGTAGTCAATTATATATGAGACATGGGCAACAAAAAGGAAAAGAAAACTCAGATACGTTTGTTAGGAAACTAGCTACGAGTGACAAAAAGTGAAGGATTATATGAAAATTTAGCCATTGGTATCAGCAAATAACCATTAGTAGTCATGAAGTTGAGACTCAGACAAGAGAAGTGAGAATGAAATGAATATAAAAATATTATTACAACTCAAAAAAGCTGAAAATTCAGTGAGAGAGAGAGAGAGAGAGAGAGATTACATGTAGAGCTTTTTGAGGTTAAAGACAGTGGTTGCTGGATAGTTAAGGGGTGAGAGGAAGAAGCCATGGCGCTCTCTGCTCCTGCTGCGCCTTGTCTGTTTTGTGTTTAAAAACAAATCGTTTTATCTCTCTGCTTTGCTGTGCGAGCATGCAGAATCTGATCTCTTTTTGTTGCATGGGCCTGATCTTGACACGTCACCATTTCTGGCACTGTTGGAAAGGGGTTGATAACAACTCCGTCCCCGAATGGTAACATAATATCAAATAAGAACACAGTTGGTAGTTTATTTTCCGTACAGGCCCCTGACGTCAAATTCTACTATAAATATCTACTACTAAAATCTTTTACCTGTCTATTATTATCGACAACTCTTTCTCATGATTAGCGCGCATTAGTTCATCATTACTCTTCAAATTTCATTATTTTTAACATATGCATGTGTGTGTGTGCGTGTATATATATATAATAAGCTGATTCCGAATTGTCTTTCATTCCAAGGCATAACTAGTATCCATGCGCTTTATCACACATCTTAAAAATTATTTTCTAAACACTTAAATGAAAGTACTTGTAAAATGATATCAAACACCAAAATTATTTGAAAAGCCTCCTAAGAACAAGAGCCAAAAGAGGATGATGCTGCAGTAAAAATATCTGTCATACATGATAATAATACTCTCTTCTTGCTTCAGGCTTCAAAATAAACCTCCTAATATTTTTTACAAAATGAAGGGAAAAATAGGACCACCAAGCTCTCTCACTAGCCTTTTTTTTTTTCCCCATTCCACCATGCATTAAAATCCCCTCCAAGTTCTTTACATTTGACTTCAAGATACAGTTCGCCCATAGCACAGACAGGCGAGATAAAGATTTTTCGCCCATTTTTCCTGCATATCGAAATCACAAATGTGCATAAGAATATATGTGCAAATAATTCCTCCTGAAGAAACATCATGTGAACAATCAGTGCATTCAATCTTCTTTGGGTATTCTGTTTTCAATGTTGAGCAGACATGAATATCATGTCCCTTGCAACCAGTAAGCAGAAATAGAACAAATAGAAACATCTTTTAAATATTTGAGGATAAAATCCTTTTATTTACCTTAACATGAGTGCTTGGGAATTGAGAAGTACGTAGAGTTTCTTGAGTTTCATCACCAGGTTTGCGCCTGGGAACACTCAAGATAAGAGCAGCTTGATCACAAGTTGCTGCTGTTGATGTTATTCGATAGCCACCATCCCATCTCCTGTGGATGCCCTCACTTGGATAGAGAAAATCTAGCTCCACTACCTTTGAAACCAAAACCAGAACTTATTAGAGGGGAATTAAGCAATTCCAAAACTAAGACAATAAATTTTCAGAGAAAATGTTGATAACAAGACAACTGAAACTCAACCTGTTCACTGAAGCCAGCATTGCGAGACATGACAACACCCCATCGACTTCCAGCAGTAGCCATTGACGTGACGTGGAAGCCTTCTCTCCATTTCTTGTTTATCCACTTGAAGGGGAATGAATCGCTTACTTTGTAAGACTGTTGTGTGTACTGAGTACCTGTGGAAATTAGATCATAAACTCTCCCAATTAATTGCTAACAATAAACACTAGGATGCAATCACATGATGAACTTAAAACATTTTAAAAAATTATTCAAGCTTGGGAAATATAACTCCTTTGGAACAAATAAAGAGGAGTTCAAGCTGAGAACTGAGCCTAAGCAATTTCTTTTCTTCAATTTTATTCTTTTATACAACCACGTAATGAAGTACAGTTCATGACACATGAAAAACCATATGCAATATGTCATAATGTATTAATCCACATACAAAGTACCACATATATTAGTAAATGAAATCAAAGCCATCAATTAGAAACAATCTCCAATTAAATCTTGCACATCTATCAATTACAACTTGGCATGACAGCAACTGCAAGTACAAGCACTAATTTTCAACGAGAATAAAAATAGATTACATTTCCCCAAGCAAACAACAGAATTTTATCAGTAAATATGACAAGAAAAAGGAAACAATGCAAACAAACCTTTGGACATCACTACAAGAGAGCTTCCATTGGTAGCACCAGCAATTGAACTAATGTAATAGTTCTTTTCCCACTGTTCCATGATCCACTCCTACAAATTCAGAAGAACAGTATGTGTAATTTTGTACATTTAAGCAGTAAACAATAAAGAAAATGACAAGTACAAAATGCAGAGCAGCAATTCACCTTGTGTAAGAAGAACGGTGATAATTCATAAACTTGGCTGGTGAAACCAGTTCCAGCATCCATAATTAGTGCCCAAAGATTGGAACAGGATGCCACACAACTTATAAGCAGACCATCCGCCATTCCTCTCTCAATATGTTGAGCCAACCTTGCATCAGCGACATTATAGTGGTACCTAATTACACGACAAGTGGGTTATCAGGCAATAGTATATTTAGGAAACCATATATAATATGAGTAGCCTTCTTCCGCTCATTGGCTATGTGTTTTATTTAACTTTCAGTTGTAATGGAGTTTTACAACGGGCTCATTTCACCCGTACAATAGTTCTTTTAAGTGCAGTTTGTATGCCAAAGTGAAATGTGCATAATCAAACTAGAATTCATTTTGCTTCACAAGATGGAACAAATGTTGTTTTTTTTTGGGGGGGGGGGGGGGGCGCATCATCTAGGACAGATTTTGTAGGTAGGTAATTAATAACAACATTGAACCACCTCCCATTCAAATATATTCAGTTATATAACCAAAAAGAAAAAGCAATAGATCTGAATACACTCCAAATCCACCTTAGCTCCACATAATTGAACGCTAATGCTAAAAGCATCCAATAAACATTGTCTGTTTGGGGGGGGGGGATTGTATGTGGTAGAAAAATGGCAGATGACACCTCAATATCCAATTTGCATCATAAAATGAAACACAACTATCTATTCATGAAAGAAAGTCCATACCTCTGTTTCATGGGTAGCCTAGCATTGTAAATAGAAATCCATTGTGTGGCGGGCACTCCCAGACGAACCTTCTTCCTTGGTTGCCCATCATCTTCCTCCTCAACATTCAGCCTACCCCGTTTTTGACCAACTTGATAGATAATCTAGCAAAAGTTTCACAAGCTCTCATTAAAATCGGCAATTGTGACCAGCGGGAAAAAAATAATATTGCCATACCAAAATGCTGACCTTTTGAGCACCCTCAGTATTTATTGGCCTTATCGCCGGATTTGGTCCGAGCAAACCCTCAAATAAAGATATTAACTTGGAATAATTGGGCTCCTCATCAAATTTCATGTTCACCACAATCTCAAGAAACTGTTTTAAAGCCGGAGGGCAGAAACAGCAAAGCATTTCCGGAGAAGTAGCCATCTTCTTTTTACAAACTAGGAAGGATTTATTATCGCCCTGATATTTTGGAAGAAACAGTGTAACTAGATTGGCTTTAAATTAAAATGAAAGAATCCAAACAGGATGTAGGATTCAACCAAATATATAGAAAATAATTGATACCTGGTAGCCTTGCCACGGTAATCTTCCTTTATGAAGGAATATCAAGGTATATGCAAGTGACTCAAGATCATCTCTTCTACTAGCAGTTCTTCCCAAGTGCGCATGAACACTAGCATATCGAACAGTTCCTCTGAAAAAATATAACAGAAAAGGAATCAGAAATAGTGGTAAAATAATAGATTGCATAATTGAATGCATCTAGACAAACGCTAACCTAAACATATCAGGACGTTGATCATATTCAACATGCTGTCCAGTACTGCTGTCTCTCCACTTTGTTGCTGCAATATCATATATTGATAAGATGTTAGGACTCTCAAAAAAAGTAAATAATGAGGATATAGTAAGGATAAAAATGAAATTACTCACCTAATCCTAGGTCAACTAGAAACAACTTCTTCTCTTGTGGTGTAGATGGCTGACCAAGTAAAAAATTCTCAGGTTTTACATCTCCATGCACATAACTAATATCAAATGGAATCAATATGAAAAATAATAATTAGTATATAAAAATAATAAATACCAAAAAAAGACTGCTAAATTGGAAAATGAAGCTGGCAAAGTTTTCACCAAATTTCAAATTACATGTAAAACTTGAAATTACAAGAACATACCCTTTTGAATGCATCTTCTCCAGGATTGATAAAGACTCGACTGCAATACAAGCTACCATTTCAGAGGACATCCTACATATGAAATAAATAAGAAATAAGCTATGGTAAGCGCAAGTAGTGCACAACAAAAATATAGTAACATGCAATATATGTCTTAAAAATAATTCATTTAATTCAATAATAAAAAGCAGTATTAAAGTACCAATCTCAAAAGGATGTAGTGCAATAAATGTCAAATGGGGAAAAATGGTATATTAGAAAAGTTTTAAAGTATATTTCCTAAAACTAAATGCAAATAGACAAATTCTATTGTCTACTGGCCTAATTCCATCTACAGAGAGAAGCTTAGGTAAGTTTCAACATCGCACATTGGTACAATCTTCAGATTAAATAAAAGGTCACCGCTAGATAAAGAATACAACTAAACCACAAACAAAAGAGTTTGCAGCCTTAATTATCACAGCGCATTCACAAAATACTATTTTTACGTAATTATTCAACATGATGAGGGAAAAGCTTCTTCAAGTAAAGAAAAGTAGAATATAGCAATATCTGTTCAGATTAGTTCTTAGGAGCTGAACATGATACCATCACAATTTCTGTAGACACAGTGGACGAACCAAAAAGTTATGTGTATGGGAACTAAAATTAAAAAAAAGCATTTGGTGAGGATAAATGAAGGTAGGACTAAGCAATTTCTTATAAGGCACACGAGACACACACTAAACCAAAGAATTTGCAGAGCAAGAAGCATCCGCTTGCTTGACAGCCTTACAAGTTGAACCATAAGCTTCAACTGAATGAAGCCTTCAAATTCATGAAAGCATGGCTTCTTGAGGCAAGAACATCATTTAAATTAAGCCTTATAGTTGTGCCTTGAAACCCTTCCTAGGGCCCCACAAGAAAAGCCTTAGGGTGCAAGCCTCTTAATATTCCACAACTACACTGTTAACCCAGCAATTCATGAGACATTCAAAATTATGAATTCTCAAGGTAATAAGAAAACAACAAATCATGAAATCCATGAAGAGAGAGAGAGAGAATTTGATATAAGAACACAGATACTCACGTCTGCCCTGAAGAATTCCACACATCCCACAAGCTGGGACCTAACATGTCCATAACCTGCAAATGTGTACGCAAAAGTCAGACAAATGACAATAAGTTATGATGCAGAAATGAAGAGAGGTAGGACTCTCGATCTCACCATCACATAATAGTCTCCTTGCCTTCCTTTAAAGTGTACTTTAGGCACTCCGTGACTACCACCAAGAGTGCTGTTACACCAAAATTTTCAATATAATCTCACATCAATTAAAATCCAGTCATTAGTTAACAAATCCTCAACTCCACAAAACACAAGAAACAGGCAAGGACAAAAAAAAAAAAAAAAAAGGTACCTACTTGTAAACTTGCCATTCATACGGAGGGCCATAGCTACAGCCTTTGCTGTTTCGGTGCTCAAATTTCAGAGCTACCTGGAAAAACACAAGCAGAATGAGAGGGAATACATGATTGATCATTTAACATAAAACACATCTGCAATTCAACTTTTCACAAGGGCAAATCAATTTATACTGATTTTACCTCCACAGCCCCAGCACCTGATGAGCGTTCATTTCCACCATGAGCTCGACGACCAACAAACACCTGACCAAATCCACCTTTTCCTAGCTTCCTCTCTATTTTGTACACAGGTGACCCTCCTACTTGAACCTTCAGAAAGTGATACATGAAAACAATAAATGGAAATTGTAAAGTTACAGTTATTGCAAAACAATGAATATTGAAAAGATAATAAATCACAATGATACTCAAATCTAAAAAATGCTAGAATTGCCATAAAAATGCAATCACAAAGTCTACTAAGTATAATTTTATTCTAATATCAAAGAGTGATAGACGGCAGTGATCAGCACAGCCAAGAACCAACAAAAAGTTTTTGTACAACGTCGTTCCATAAAAAGGCATAAAAACTCAATAAACAGTTCCAATACACATTATAAATGGAATAGAATAAATGCATAACTTAAAGCTAAAATTTATAATAATTGGCAGAAATAAAAAAAACCTCATGTGCTTCAAATCCGCCAAAATCATTCAGATGAAGAAACAGGTCTTCTTTTCAATCACAACCATAGCACATTCTAAGCAGGAAACACTTCAAACGACACAAATAAATCAAAATACACCACCAGAAAAACACAAATTTACAATTTCAAGGAGAAATTTTCAGATAACATCATTAAATCATATTGATCAACAGCATAAACCAAAATTGCACAGATCCAACACCAACCCAGCTGAAATTTTCTTTACCAAAAATACAAAAGTTTAAATTATAAACCAACCCAAATAATTTTTAATTTTAATTTATAAAAATGCTTACCCTCTCTGGAAAGGGAGCCGTACTGCCCTCTTCTTCTTGCCCAGCAGCCTTATTAGCACTCAACCCACCGCTATCATCACCCATCTTTTTATTATTTACCTTTTTACCCTTCTCTTCCTTTTTCTCCAAGTCAGTATCTTTCTCCGATATCACAATCACCTGCAACTTTTTCCGATTCTCTTTGACTTCTAAATTCTCTTCCTGTTCTGCCTTCAATTTCTTCGTCGCCAACCTCGTCCTCGGCCTTGGCCTCTCCCACTCAGCGGCAACAGCAACAGCCGCAGCCTCACGCGCGATCGCAGCGCGTGTCTTCACGCAATTACCCCCTGGAGAGGCAGCTGCAGCTAACGTAGTAGCGGCTCGGCCTCGGCGCACGCCTTTTCGAAGCTCTGGCATTGGTCAAAGTCAATCCCCATGCAATTCGAACAAAACCCTAGTCGCCGTCTTATCATTATAGTAGCTCTATCAAAACCCCGTTCATAGCTTGCAATTATTAGATCGAGTTTCTCTTTTCGACTAAAAAAATCTTTTTTTTTTTTTAAATCCGTATGGAGTTTGAAGAGATTTCAAATTTGGGAATTAGGGTTAGGGGTCGGTTGATTTTGATCGTGAGAGAGATCGACAATTGCTATCGATTTTGTTTTGTTGTTTTGGTGGTTGTGAATGCGAGCTAGATATATTTTGCGTTCTGGAGTTTGGTGGGGTCCATTTGCTGAGGAATGGTCAAACGTCATTCTTTTCTCTCTGCCATGTCAGCATTTTTGTGGGACTCGTTTAAGCTTTCTTGAAAGGAAAAATGTTTATTTCCCAATATTTGCGCACATAAATAAAATGAAATGTGAAGTAAATATATATAAGATGGGCTTGTTATAGAAGAGTGTTAATATAATTATAATTTTTTTTATAAATTAATAAAGTATGATTAAATTAATTAGATTAAATAACTCTTGATTTACATGATTTGTTTTTATTTTTTTGTATTTTTATTCAACCAATAAGTTAATGTCAAATTAATTTAGATAGAATAAATTTGTACAAGAATTTACAATTGTATCATCACTTGTTATAGAAATATCAACATGCAAACAATGAAATTTTTGACAGATAATGTTGGTAAAAGCTTCTAATGAGCATATTATTGTTGATTTGTTAAGATATGAAGATTTATACCAGACATTAATCTTATTTGGGATTAAAATTAGGTAACTGTATCTTAAAAGATATAGTAATATTTTCGATAAATACTAACTATTATAACTAAAAAACTCAGTTGATTTAATTATATGCTTATGAAATAAAAAGTCTTTTATAATTATAGTATAACCATACACAATTTAAATAAATTTATTAAAAATTTAATTAATTTTATTCATAATTAAGCACTTTTTAAAATTTTTTATGGTGTTTGGTTATTTTTTTAGTAGAGTTTTTTTAACTTAAATAAGCTAATTTACCTCTACTAGTAAAAGCCCAAAATTTGAGCTTTTGGGAGTAAAGGTTATAGAACTTTTCTAAAAATATATAATATAAAAAATATCGTACAGTTTAATGATTTAAAAGTGTTTTTTTTATTGACAACCAAACACCCAATAACTTTTTGTCCAAAAGCTCTATTGGTATAAGCTCTACTGTTATAAGCTCTATTTAATAAGTTGTACCAAACGGAGCCTTAGGACACAATTCAAATTAATAGAATGGTTGAGATTGACGCATTGAAAAAAAAAAATCACCAAAAGGATGTGGCCAAATAATGATTGCAATTCTGTAACTAAATGACATCAAACACAAAAAAAAAAAAAAGTATATGGATGACGTTGTAAAGGCCATGAATTATAGTTAACAAGATGCAATTTCAACTATCACGTTCATTGTTGAATTGCTTGGCCGAATTAAGGGTTTCATTTGCATTTTTAACAAGACGCTAAGGGCCTCATTATAAATGAATAATATTTATAATGCAAGTGTTGAAGGATAAGTAAATAAAGTAATTAACAAAAGTAGAAATGTAACTCATGGCTCTGTAAAAAAATCATATTTACAGTTTTATTTTTAAGGGGCAGGTGTTCGGATCGATTTGGGTTGAAGCTTAGAACCTTATCTATGTTTAGTATTTAAAACCGATCAAGTTATATTTTGAGCTCGAACCGAAAATTCAGTCTGATTGGGTTACTAAGAAATAATAAATAAATAAATAAAAATAAAAACTAATTTAAAAACTCATTTTCTAACTCTAACGCATGACAAGTTGACAACTCCCAAACACACACGTCTCTGCTGCCCCCAAAGTCCTAACTTCTTCTCCATTCTTTTGCTTCTTCTTCTATTCCTTTTCTTTCGCCACTGCTGAATCTCATCTTCTTCTTCTTCTTCTTCAGTTCTTCTCTTTTTCTTCTTTTTCTTTCCTTCCACTGCTACTAAAATCTTCTTTTCAACCTCTACTGCTAAATATTTCTTCTTCATTCTTTTTTTTTTTTGTTTGATCATCCATTAGTTGATTGTTAGAAATTTATTTTTTTAATTGTTAGTTAATTTTTTTATTTTTTCTTTTGTGAATTATTAGTTAATTTTTCTAATTGTTAAACATAGAATTCTTTATGGTTTAAATTTGTGAACGAGATTATGAGAAATTTGTTTGATATTTAGTTAATTTCTTCGTTTTTTGAATTGGGTAAAATTAAGATTTCTAATCAATAAATCTGAATTTATAACTCGAACCAAATTAAATTAAATTATGTTCAGTTTGGGTTTATCATTCGAAGTCGATTGGATTGAATTTTCTAAACTGAACAAATTATAACCTAAATCGAAAATCGCAAATCAAACAACGCGAGCTGAAATCCGATTTGTCCACCCCTACTAATTTTCACCGTCCATCAAGCGAGTATTTATTTATTTTTATTATTTAATCTTATGAAAACTCAAATCATTTTCCAACCTACACGAGTGCGATTTGAGCCTCAAATCTATTATTTTTAACACGAGACATTTTACATCGAAAATTAAAACTTTTGCTTATAATGGTGCGTGATGAGTCGGTGCACAACGTCAGGCTCATGCCGAATTAAAAAAAAATAAAAATCAAAGAAAGTAAACTTTCCAATTGCGGGCAGACTAGAAATGTTGACCTGTCCATGACTCAGCTATAAATTATTTGCTTGCATTTTATCTACAATTTTCAACCCATCAATTCATATACAATTTTTTTTTGTTTTTTTTGAACTTGATGGTGTTAACAATCTATTTGTAACAATTAAAAAGGCAAACAATAAAAAAAAAGAATCATATTTATATAACTATTTTAAGCATAGCATAACTAGTAACTAACTCATCTCGACATCTCCCATGTGAACTGAGCTACAATTTCAAATTTTTTTTGTATTCACCAGGAGATCTTAACAAACGATAAAACTATAATTTGCAATGTTATGTCATCAATCACTAAATTGTTATATAAAATAAATTTTTCATGACTTAATAATTTTGGGACTATAAAAAATTATTAATTTAATGATTATTATATTGACAAACTAATAAAGGAAAATTATCCACCGACCGCCTGTTTTTTCACCGTTTTTAAAAAATACACAAATCTTTTTTATTTTTTATAGCGCTCCACATTAAATTAATATTTTTTTATTGGTCCACTCTCGTTATAACACCGTTAAAACTTTGCTGACATCATAAGGGTAAAATTGTCATTTCACAACGATACCGTGGTGGACAAGTGTAAAACAATATAACTTAAAGTAGAGTTTAGAAAAAAAATTAAGAATTGTGTATTTTTGAAAAAAATGTGGTTGGTGGATAATTTATCTTTTACATTTGAGGGTAAAAAAGTTATTTATATAATATTTCGTTAATTTTCTTAACGGTCTCCAAACGGAAGTGAAAAAGTGAAAAGAAATGTAACTTCAGGTGGATTTTTAAAAAAAAAAGAATTGTGTATTTTTTTTTAAACTTGAAAAAATAGATGGTCGGTAGATAATTTTCCATTAATAAATTATTGATCTGGAAGAAATCCTTATTTTTGGAAAGTATTATCACATTTATAGAATTTATCTACCTGAATTTAATATTTATTATGTTCTATTTGAATAGTGTTTAGTTGTCTGACATCAATACAATACATAATAGTAATTATAGAGTTTTTATTTTTCTTTGCAAAATATGATATATAAAGTCTAGGGGTGGCAAAAATACTTGTCCGATCCGGACCTGGACTGTACCGAGGTGTTATGGGCCGGATAATCGATATGAAGCTGGACTGGTCTTGAACATCATTTGATAAACTCGGAGCTTGGTTCGGAACTCGAATTTTATTAAAAAAATATAAAATATATATTATTTTAAATATTTTTATATTTATTTGACTCATTTATTATACATATATAAAGTTTTAAACACTTAAAGTTTATATTTTCATGTCAAATTTTATTGAAATAAATTTAAAACTTATAAAATTACCAAAAGAATACACGTATAATATTAAAAAATATAAAATCCGGATAATCGGATTAAAAACTAGCTTGGGCATTTAAAAATTATATCCAGGCCGGGTCCAAGCATTGCGATACTCGGAATTTTGCCAACCCTAATAAATTCCATTTCAAATTGGGGGCAAAAAAATAATACAAATTGGAATTATGCATTATAAATGAGATAAGATTTAATTCCGAATTATTTTCAAGAAACAACAAGTAATACTGTGAACATATTTTAGAGAAAGGTAGATGACGTGTCATGTGAATTTAATTTTAAAATAAGTAATTATTAATTTATATAAGTTCTAAGTCAAAAGTGACAAAAACTATTATTTAATTAAAGTTATTAATTTATCAAGATTCCATTACATACACCATGAACAAATTTTATTATGCATTATTTATATGACAAATTTATAAGACAACAGACAACCATTGAAAAATAGACCATAATTTTTATTATTAAAAAAAAAGGTTAGACAAGAGTGACGGTGCACTTCAAAATTTTGAAAATTTCTTTAAAATAATTTTTTCGCTTCCCCCCATTTCAAAAAGTCTCCACTTTCCCGCCCACTCCAATTCACTTAAAAATTTTCACTTTTCACCGAAACTCACTATATAATGCGCAAGCCCACACGAAGATACAAACGCCTTTTGCTCTCTTCGTTTATCCTCAAAACGCTGCCGTTGCGGTCTACCATTATCGAGATCTCCCGCTGCCGCTGCCGCTGCCGCCGCCGCCGCCGCCACCACCACCACCACCATGCCTACTAAGCGCAAGACACGCTCTTCAGTAAACGACAATACGTCGTTGTCGTCTAAAAAGTCTAAAGTTGAGCCGGAACCGGAAGCTTGTGTCGAAAAAGAGGGAGAGGTAGCTGAAGTGATCTGTGAAAACTCTGTGGCTGGTTCTGGTTCTGGTTCCGGCGTGAAAGTGAATAAGAACCGATCGAGTTCCAAAAAACCTATTGATTCTGTTAAGAAGTTACCGGTTCGTGGCGAGCATGACGACGACGATGAACCAGAAGCTCGGTTTCTCGGAGATCCGGTTCCGGACGGAGAGGCCAGGCAACGGTGGCCCAAACGCTATGAATTAAAGGTATTTCATACGTTTACATTTGCTACATTGAGTTTATTTATTTTTTACTGTTTTAGTTATTTCCGCCGTTTGTAAATTAAGTTTATAGGATTCAATAGCTGCTATTATAATGATGAGTTCCTACTGAATAATTGTGATTATTTATTTGTTTTAATGTCTTTGATTAAATTTTGTTTTCATATGAAGGTTGTTAAATTAGGTGTTTTGATATTCACACCGATTTTTTTTTTTTTTTAAGAATTTGCTATAATTTTGGGGTTTTGGGATATAATTTGCTGAGAATCTTAATTTTTCCTTCTTCTGTCAATTTTATTCTTGTTTATAATTTTGCAGAAGCAGAAGCGAAGAAATCAAAAAGAGTAAGTTTATAATTACCACATTTTTATTCAAATTCTTCTTTTTATATTTATATTTTTTGATAGTAAGCTAAAAAATATATCAATGACAATGATAAAACAGACAGTGGACCAGCTATCCACTAAGAAAGCAAAAAATTAAGACTATTTGTGCTATATAAAAATATGCACTAATCACCTCTATACAAGGTTAGAATGAGTTAAAAACTCCCCTTCTCAAAACCCCATATAGTTTAGATGAATGAAGAAAAAAGATGAATCTTGAAACTCCTAAAAAATTGACGCCTAAAGTGAAACAAGAAGATGAACTTTATCCCACATATCATCAATGTAATCTATACTTTTCCCATAAAAAAATACTAATGTTTCTTTCCTTCCATATTATCCAAAACAGGGCTGTTACTATACCTTTCTAAAGAGTTTAGCCTTTACTCTTCTACCATAAGCAAAGAAATACTCTATAGGATGAGAATCGCAGTCACCCTGAATGACCCACAAAATATTAGCTTCTTTGCATGAATTATATCACAATTTGAAGCCACAAAACAATTAAAAACAGATGATTTGAAGTTTCGGCACTTTTTCACATATCGCATATTAAAAGGATAGAGATAGAAATTAAGAAACTTTCTTTCAATTACTCCTGCAGTATTTAATTTTCCTTGTGCCAAAGCCCACAAGAAGAATTCAATTTTAGGGGACTAGCCTTCCAAATCATTTTGAAGGTTAAAAACTCTCCGGCAAAAACCTCATTGCACAACTACTCAAAATATGACTCACAAGTATACTGTCCTGAGGCTTCCAGCTTCCATATCATTTTGTCTTCCTCCAGTTCACCAATTCTGATATTTTAGATACTCAACATAACCGTTGCTAGTTCTTCAACCTCTCTATCATTCAAATTTCTTTTAAAATCGAACTTCTGATTGCAATTCATAGAGTGAAGAGAAAGCTATGGTAGAAAAAATTGAGATATTAGGCATAACTTGTCCAAGCGGGGAATTTCTCACACAACAAAAAATACTTACCAATTTTTTTTTTTCCTTTTTTTTTTTCAGTGATGATGAAGAAGAGATCATACAGGCAAAGTGTCATTATATGCGGGCTGAGGTTGATGGACATATCACATATGATCTTTTTGACGATGCACATGTAAAAGTGAGTTTTTTCTTTTAATTTTTTTCTTTTTATTGAACATGTTTTACAAAAAATAGAATTATATGATTCACTATTGATGCTTGAATTAGAAATCTAATAGAAGAGATGCATGCTTTTGATTTCTATAGTTTAATCTGTTGTTTCCTTTTGTAAGTGTAGTGATTTATTATATCCTAGTTTAGTGTTATTGTACATGAGATCATAGATGTCATTTTGGTTATATTATTTTCCTCATGGGTAGGCTGAAAGTGGGGAGGAGGACTATATTTGTAAGATTGTCGAAATGTTTGAGGCAGTTGATGGGACACCATATTTTACCGCCCAATGGTACTACAGAGCCCGTGATACTGTAAGATAAATTTTGATTGTTTTAAGTTTTAATTTAATTTTGTTTCATTGTAAATTTGCTATGATCTCTCATTTTTTCCATCTTTTTTCAGGTCATAGAAAGTAATGCTCATCTTATTGACCAAAGAAGAGTATTCTTTTCTGAAATCCAAAATGATAATCCATTGGAATGTTTGGTTAAGAAGCTAAACATTGCTAGGGTTCCATTAAATGTATGTTTGTAGTTTACAAGTTGTTTGGGTTTAATGGTGATTATTTGTTTGAATCATTTGTTAATAATTACAATTTGCTTGTCAGATTGACTTAGAAGCCAAAAAGTTGGCAATCCCCCATTGTGATTATTACTGTGATATGATGTATTTACTGCCATACTCCACGTTTTTCAGCTTGCCCCCTGGTAATTATTCTTTTTATTATTTTATATACATTGAGCATGAGTTAATAGATTGTAATATTTGAGCTGAAATGCACTTGTTTTATGTTTGTTAACAAACCATTGCGTTACTTTTTTTTTTTTTATGTAGAGGTTGGGTTGATGAATGTTATTTCTACGTTTAATCTTATGCCTCTTGTCATCCTATAGAAAATAAGAGAGTTAGCAGTGAGACTTCATCCACTATTTCTAGTGACGTTGATGCAAATGAATGTGAAGTTGGAGAGCCTCAGAAGATGGATGTGAAATTGTTAGATTTGTACTCTGGTTGTGGTGCAATGTCAACAGGACTTTGCCTTGGTGCAAATTTGGCTGGTTTGAATCTTGTTACGGTAAGTTTGTCTTTTCCTTCAAGTAATTTAGATATGATAAGAGGTAGATTTGCATGTTTGATCCTTTACTTTTTTCTTTTCCAGAGATGGGCTGTTGACATTAATGAGTATGCTTGTCAAAGTCTAAAGTTGAACCATCCCGAGACAGAGGTAGAAATAGCAATAAATTTTGGTTTTATTTAGTCTCGGCATTGCATGCGTTTGAAAAAAATTAACGAACTCTATGAATTAGGTAAGAAATGAATCAGCTGAAGATTTTCTCACCTTGTTAAGAGAATGGGAAAAACTTTGCATTAGTTTCTCTTTGATTGCAAGGAAAGATCCCCAGCAACAGTTGTACTCTTTTAACGATGATGGCGAATCTGAAGAAGATGATGATAATGGTAATGTAGAAGATGAGAGTGAAGATGATTCTGAGATTTTTGAGGTAGAGAAAATTCTCAAAATATGCTATGGTGATCCAAAGGAGATAAAGAAACGTGGGTTGTATCTGAAGGTATACAAATTATAAAAACAAAACAAAATTAATTTGATTTGAATTTTTTGATTTTAGGGTGTATGTGTGTTCTTGATTTATTGTGCATGGATCTATTGATTTGTTTTCAAGAATAGTGGGGATTGATGTTTCCAGTTTGTGTTTAGGATGCTACGTAGGCATGACAGTTGATTTCTTTTTGCTTCTCATACAAAGAAAGCTAACAGCAAACATCATATATTCAAGAAAAGTTGATAAAAGTTTAGCATTTTGATCTTTATATTTTATAAAGTTAGGAAAAGGAAATTTTTGCTTGGCATGTGATAGCATAATTCATTTTCATTTCCTGGCAAAGGAAAAGGGGGATTGAAGGTTAAAAAGATACTTTCAAGGATTGGGGAAAATATGGAAATTTTGTATGAGAAATATCTAAGTGCTCGTCACATGGATTCGTAGGTTCTGTTCACTTAGAATATGCTAAAACTTGCTTTGCTCTATTAATTCATTTTATACATGGTAAAGCTTCTTGTTCTCTGACAACTTATAATTACTTGAAGTACTTGTGGGAACTACAATTTGCTTTATCCATGCTGTAGTTATGTCACAAATAAACAAAAATGGTGCGTTGCTAGTATCAATTATAAATAATATAGTGCGGAAGTGGTATTAGATATTGTTCCAGTGCATGTTTTTTAATAACAAGAAAAATGCTTGCACTAGAGAGGAAAAGTTCTCAATTGAGAAAATATCATTGATGGAAGCTGTTATAAAGAAACTGCATAACAAGCTTATTTATACTAGTTGTAATTGTTCCTAATCCTAATAAACTTATGATGGAATACGACTTAAATAAGAAAATAAAAAGAAAATCCTAACTAAATTTGAAAAAAGACAATTATGCTAAGGCTCTTACCATGACTCTATTTGTCCTACATCAACAAAGCATATTGAAGAATGAAGAATGGATCAAGTAATATGTTATTTGATTAAACATGTAGAACATTTAATTTAGTAAAAAATCTTGTGAATTATTGCTATTTGATGGACAGAGATTAGATCTTGAAAATGCTTTCTTGACACCCCCCTTCCCCTTAAGCAATTTTAACATGATTCCTATTTTCCTAAAATGACATTTAAAAGTTTATGTCATCACCAGCATCTAGGATCAAGCTATATTCTTATTATCCAATGCAGTTTTTAATATATTGTACCTCTTCCGACCTTTTGCTTTTAGGTTCGTTGGAGAAATTATGGGCCTAGTGAAGACACTTGGGAGCCAATTGAAGGGTTGAGGTATGCTGTTAAAATTGTATTTCCCTCTTTAGCAATTTTGGCTATGTTAGACAATGTGTAGCTCCATTATTATGATTATAAGTATATCTATATTTTTGTAATAGCAATTGTGGGGAGAAGATAAAAGAATTTGTCACACGCGGATTCAAATCAAAGATTTTGCCACTGCCTGTAAGCTTTTATGTTATTCTCTTCTAGATAATTCTCTTTGCTTTAACCAGAAGCTTGTTTACCAAAGATTCTTATCTTGTTTTGATTCTTGATTGTTAGGGAGATGTTGATGTGATTTGTGGGGGACCTCCATGCCAAGGAGTTAGTGGATTCAATCGTTTTAGGAACAAAGATAATCCACTGGCTGATGAAAAAAATAAACAGCTAATTGTTTTCATGGATATAGTTGACTTTTTGAAGCCTAAGTTTGTATTGATGGAAAATGTTGTTGACATTGTCAAGTTTGCCAAAGGATTACTTGGTCGATATGCCTTGGCTCGACTTATTCAAATGAATTACCAAGTTCGGATGGGAATGATGGCAGCAGGGGCATATGGACTTCCCCAATTTCGTATGCGGGTCTTCTTGTGGGGAGCCCAACCTACTGAGGTCATTTTGTAGATCTTTTGCATGGTAGATTTGTTAAGTTATAGCTGATTTTCTAATTGAGTGTTTTATGACTTTGCAGAAATTGCCTCCTTATGCACTTCCAACACATGATGTTGTTTTGAGAGGGGTTATCCCAACCGAGTTTGAAGTATAACTACTTACAGTTTCAATTTTGTTATTAGCTACTAAGGTTATTGTATTTTAATTCATTTATGGTGGATGCAGAGAAACACCGTTGCATATGATGAAGGTCAACAAGTAGAGTTAGCAAGAAAGCTTCTGTTACAGGATGCAATTTCTGACCTTCCTAGTGTATGTTTCATCTTTATTATTATTTTTTACTGTTTTGTCAATTTATTTAATTTTCTTTTGTACATATCTAAATTTTCTTTGTTAAAATTAGGTTGATAACTATGAGTCCCGAGATGAGATCCCATATGATAGGGAGCCTGAGACAGAGTTTCAATGTTTTATCAGATTGAGAAAAGATGGTAAGAAGCTGTGGTTTAATTAATTTTATTGTGCATGGAATTGCAATTGCTTTGTTACTTCTGCTTCTAGAAATTGAGTCATTATTTGGCAGATATCCTATTGTTGCTTATTCTAGAGTTGAATTGTTTGAGTGACCACTTTGATGTTTTTGGTTGTGTTGTAAATATCATAATAATGCTTATTCTCATTTTTTCCCATTTAGTTTGTCATGTCTAGTCAAATTGGTGAAATGGTTTATGCTTATATCTTTTCTTGATAATCAATTATAATACAAAAATAATTGGACTTGCATTGGCATTTATGTGTGCGTTTGGAGATTATGTTTTTATGTTAGCTGCACATAGAAAACAATTGACTATATTTCTATACATGATTTGATTTCAGCTTGTTGCCACTCTTTTCTCAGCTTAAGCAGCCATTATTTTGAAATTTATACTGTTATGAAGCATTGCTGATGTAGAATCAGGTTGCAATTCTAGTCTCTTTTTGTTTATTATTCAGGTTTGTGTTGACGATGGAACTAATCTTGATTTTAATATACTATTCGTAGTTCTCTTTTATAGAAAATTTGAAATTTCATATGTCAAACAGTGCACTGTGTTTAATTCTTGTTGGATATCATAGAGATAATCATGGAAGCATACATTTGTATTTACCTCAAAATTTTTAAAACTATGATATTTTGTTTGCATATTTTCTTAAGAAAACTTCAAATGCTTGCAATAACTGTATTGTTTTCATCTCATTTGGTTTCTTTTACAAATAAAAAGCATATGGCTGTTCTGTTGTATTCCATAAGCTGTATTTCAATTCAATATGCTTTTGTGTCTTAAATCTGCAAGACAAGAAAATGAGTTGAAATGATTTGTTTATTTTTGCAGAAATGATGGGTTCTTCATCAGAGTCAAAACCAAGAGAGCAAATGCTTTATGATCATCGCCCACTTGAGTTGAACAAGGATGATTACCAGCGTGTTTGCCGGGTCCCTAAGAAAAAGGTATTGTATGTGTGTCATAGAACATAATTGAAGCAAACTCAATGAAGTCATGTGATTTTGTGTCGGTTAATTTGTTTTTTTTTTTTAAAATAAATAAATAGGGAGCAAATTTTCGTGATTTTCCTGGCGTTCGAGTTCGACCCGATAACAAAGTTGAGTGGGATCCAAATGTAGAGAGGATTTATTTGGAGTCTGGAAAGCCTTTGGTAATATTTTGATCAATAGGTCTATTTCTTTTTTCTTGCTATTCTTTTCACAATCTTCGGAGTTTTGCTTATTACGTCTCATTTTTTTGCATTTGATGACAGGTGCCAAATTATGCCATGTCTTTTATTGATGGTACATCATCAAAGTATGTGTTCTGTATTTTTCTTGATGCTTTGGCTTAGCATTTCAAGATTTTGGCACTTGGATTTAATTTTCTCATCAAAATGTTCTCTATGTTAGAAAATGACAGCTCTATAAACTGTAATAGCAAAATCTTTTTGTTGAATATTGACATAATTTAACATCTTTACTTTGTTATACAGACCGTTTGCACGTCTTTGGTGGGATGAAACTGTACCAACAGTGGTTACTAGAGCAGAGCCTCATAACCAGGTGACATTTCTCTCTTTCTATGAATCTGTGTAGCAGAAGCATATTTATATGTTCATGTACTCAAATAATCATGTGCAATTATCATTAAATTGATTTTATGTATACAGGCTATTTTGCATCCAGTACAAGATCGTGTTTTGACAGTTCGTGAAAACGCAAGGCTTCAAGGTTTTCCAGATTATTACAAGCTCTGTGGTCCTATCAAAGAAAGGTAAATGCTTGAATTGTTGATGTTTGTTATTATTGATTCAGAACAGTATTGCATCACTTTTTTCACAAATGAATGCAAGTGGCCCTCTGAAAACATTAGGGTTTTGTTAAGTTGTGTGATTTTACAGTTAGTCAGTTACGATTGATCAATCACTTGCATATGGTGTTGTTTCTTAGTAGTTTTATCTGACTTCTTTTAGGTACATTCAAGTTGGAAATGCAGTGGCAGTGCCAGTTTCTCGAGCACTGGGATACGCATTAGGCCTAACCATGCAAGGGTCTACAACTAATGAGCCGCTGTTTACTTTGCCTAGAGGGTTTCCAAATATCCTAGATCAAGCTGCCCCCGTTTCTTCTGAGGATGCGTGATTGATGGATACCTTTTAATCATCTTGATTATTTATTAAGCTCATTAATTTTACCTCAATAACTGTTCATATGACCACATTCTTCTATTTTTTTTCGAGAAACAATAGTATTTCGATGATTTTAGTTAGTCGTTAGATGTTTGGGTGGAGACTGAGGATTAGTTAAATCCTAATTATACTGTTCAGTATGCTAGTCGATTCATTTCATTCTCTGTTGGGTTAAACCAAATTTACCAAATTCAGGATTGTTGTCCGTAACTCTCATGTTGTCAATATATCTTTTTAATCTGCTAATTGCTCTGGCAATTGGCACCTTCTGGATTACATTGATGTGAAAAGCACTCAGCAACGTGCTTCTTCAAGAACACGAAACGCTTTGAAGTCTTCCACAAACTTAAACGTGGAAAGTCAAGACTTTTCTGCAATCAAAGGGCTCTCAAACATATTCAATTTGCCGTCTTTGTGGAAACGGTATCATGTGATTTGATTTAACTTCTTTTGCTTCAAGTTAATGATATCAAATGATCAATTTCAAATTAGAATCACTTACATGTTCAAGGCCGCTGTTTTCGTTGTTACTCCCAACAGCTAAGCTCAGCAGGCTTTAGTAATTTTATTCAATTTTGACATACCATAAATCAAAATTAGTGCACAATTCCAAATACATGAAATTCTAAGCATCCAAATGAAGCTAAAATTCATGAAGAATTTAAAAAACAAACAAAAGGTTACAAATAAAGAAAACCCAGTAGCCTAAATTTTATGATCTCTGTTAATAGAAAAGGGAGGCAACCGCAGCACTGCTTCCT
The DNA here is from genome assembly GCF_000493195.1 of Citrus x clementina. Classification (NCBI taxonomy): domain Eukaryota; kingdom Viridiplantae; phylum Streptophyta; class Magnoliopsida; order Sapindales; family Rutaceae; genus Citrus; species Citrus x clementina. The sequence goes on along the minus strand of NW_006262688.1, from coordinate 4,817,162 downwards.
CTGTTTCGATGGGATCTGATCTCAGTATCTGCCACAAAAACAAAACCAAAACCAAAACAACGAAAACACTTTCAGAAAAGAAACAAAAAATCAGAAAGACCCGAAAAGCAAAATTTAAACCAAATGGAAGTGAGAGAAAAAAGAAGACAGTTACAGGGTCGTGAAGTGGAGGTTTGGTGTCATCTCCAGCTGGCCTAAACGGAGGCTTCCGGTTCTGGGTATTTTCAATCTTCATTTGGCCTTGATTTTTAATTGGGTTGCTATTGTTGTTTGATTTTATGGGTACCTCTGTAGCTTTCATTGTAATCGACTGCGTTTCTGATAATTTTCTTTTGTTTCTCGATTGATTGCATTTAACGAGTATGATGGCACTGTGGCTTTAGCTGGGTAATCGAGAAAAATAAAGGAGTGAAATTTGGGGCCTTTTTCATAAGGTCCCTGATGTTTTACTTTTTATTGAATAAAAATATAGTTTATAATAATTTACCCAACAGACCATAGTGATTTTTTTAAAATAAATTATACTATGTAAATTATTATTTTAAAATAAATATATTAATTTATTTCAGCTTCTGTGTCCGTATGTCCCAAACCTTTAAGAAATGGGCAATTTAAGTTCATCGTTTATATATGATCTTTCATAGAAAAATTAACAAAGAAAGATCAGAAAAATTGGGTAACATTGCACTCCCACAGAATAGTAATTGTAAAGTTATATTGCGACTAAAAATATATACAATTCATACCTTTTGTTGACCTATTATGGGAGTCTTAGGTTGTTTGCTAACAGCAGGTTCCAGAGGAAAATTGTAAAATCCTCAGATCCTGACACCAATCTTTCAGGAGCGTTGTCTTCATTTTGATGTACCTCTCCTAAGCAGCCTACTTATAGATGCAATGAAATGTATTATAGTTTCATAAAATGGAACAACAATGGCAGAAGCAAGGGTATTGATCGAGAGAAAAAAGAGAAATATTAAGAGGTGAAGAAAAGTTGGTGTAAGCATACGTAGCTACATTGTCAATCAACAAAATCGAACACAGAGGAAAGACATTCTAGAGGCCCCCGGCAAAGAAAATCTAGCAATAATATCCTGATATAAGACTAATTGATTTTATCCAAGCCAAAACAGAAACGAGATTTTCAAGTAAAAGGCCGTACAATGAATTGCGTGATGGCTTTCCTGTCTGGGGATTCCAAAATTGAATTTCTCAGGCTTTGCTCCCACTAACTAGAAGGTTACCTCCAGGAGACCATGCTGCACGTAGAGCCCAGCTCTTGTATGAACTACAAGAACCTCTTGGTGGAGTCCCCCGGAGGACAGAGAACATTGGTGTCTGGCTATTAAGGTCCCATAGTCGGACGGTGGTATCACCAGAACCTCTTGGCCAACTGTCGCCCAACAGGAATCATCAGGACTAAAGGCTACTGAAAGTACCCTTCCTGTATGAACTACACTTTCAAAACGTTAACTAGTCAAGATACTTCTATCCAATGAGATCTTACTAACGAATTAAATTTATTAAATCGTTCACTCACCAGCAATGGTAGCTCAGCAACGATTAGGTGGACGAATTCTGAAAGCAGCTTGTGGTTGATAAGCTCTCGACAACTCCATTCTCCACAGAAACTGAAAATTTTGTTGATACAACATTATTAAAAAAAAAAATCCATGTTCGGATATTGAAGCCAAAATAAAACAATTTTCTAAAACACAAACTTTTATATTTCTCTAAATAACTTCCAAGTGGCACCACAAGCTCATGGTCTGATATATAAAAAGATACTGTTGCTTCTCCTCCTCACGGAACCCACAAAAAGAAACTTGATTAAAATCACTTTTTAGCTAATTCAAAATGTACCCTTTAAACACTTACTATAAAATTGATCAAATTATGCAATCAAAATTTAAACTTTTTTAGCGGGTATTCACACACCCATTACTTTGCAATGCTATTTTTAAATTGCAAAGTGAAGAACTTCGTTTACATTATTGAGAAGCTCGTTAACTGTTTGTGAAAGCTGTTGAGGGCGGGCGTGTAGAGGGAAATATATGGCAGCTTCTAAAGAATTCCCTTCTGGGTCCCTCAGCAGACACATCAAGTTTTTTGCTCTCTCCGTTTCAATCCTCATTTTAGCTTTTGGTTTTGATATTTCGGGTCTCTCTATTTTTTTTTTCCTCTGTTTTCTCTGTTCTGAATTTAGAAGAATTTACAGGTTTTCCCTTCCAAATTTTATGATTCAATACAACATTCACTTGTGTAATCTTGCAAATGCTGGATAGTGAAGAAATTAACAGCAAGGATTAACGATCTTCCTGAAGAATTGATGGCCGAGATACTTGCTCGGCTGCCTGCAGACTCACTGCTGCAATGCAAGCCTGAAAAAAAAGTCATGGCATTCTCTAATTGCAAACCCCAAATTCGTAGTTGCTTAACTACGGAACCAGACACAGGAACAGTTGTGGCATTCTTATGTGCAAGCTCATCGCCGATGCTGTAGAAAATGTCTCCTCCCTCTCTTGGTGACAATTTGGGTTATGGATGAATTTGGTGCTAATGAAACTTGGGAAAAAATTATTCACCAATGGACCCAAAAAAGCCTTGGAACGCCATTAGCTTTTTGGAAAAGTGATGAGCATTTCTTGGAAGGTCGGGATGGAATGCTATGCTGGTGCTGCAAACTTGGCACCCAAGAAATCAAAGAGCCCCCTGTTGAGAGGCCTCAACCTCGTAGAAGTTCCTTTGTTGTTATTAACACGACCAGCCTATTTTCTGTCAAAGGAGGAAATAAGCTTCATATCTACTACCTGACAAATAAAAGTACGGCTCTAATATAGTTTCTCACCAACATGTTATGTCACGCTAGTTTTTCTTTTGTTTACTGGTTTCTATATTTACTGTTGCTTCATTAAGCTTAGCAGAGGAGACCAATTTTTGACCAGGGAAAAGCTTAAAGGCTATTAGGAGAAAACACTTACCAGAAAAACAGAGAAAAAATGCAATTGAATCACGCTCAATCCAATTTTTCGATGTAGTTACAAAAAGTCGTGAGTGTTATCTAGATTTTAGAACTAGGTGAATTTGAAACATCCCCAGGTTGCTTGCTGATGCATGTATCACTCGCATTCTTAGAAAAGTGTTATTTGCCATCATTCAGATTTGAAGAACTACAAACAAGAGCTTTACTCGGGTGGAAAAGGTTGAAGGAAGAAGCAATATGCCAGTATTGTCAAGATGAAAATATTTATCAAAAACTAAACCACATTGCACGTACATATTTTAGATGCTCAAATTATGCCGCACGATTTTGTGCCTGTGAAGTTGGGCTCAAGTTCTGTACAAAACTCTGGGGGCTAAGATAAAAGCATTCACTTCAGAAATGGGATGAAAATTTCATAGCAGGTAATTAACCATCTTGCAGTAGAAGCAATAGGTCCAATGATGTAATCAGTGTTTTCATCAAGCGGTTCACAAGACCCCAAACTATTTTATGACGAATATCAATATTACAAAATGCTATGGTAAATTTACAAGCAAACAATTTGCTTCAAACTCATTGTAAGATCTGTCACTAGTCTGATGATAAAAATGCAGCATAATGAATTCAAACTCCTCCAAGCAAGGGAAGACTGGCATAGTTAAACAAAGTGAGAAAAGAATGCAAACTTGAGTTGATGTTAAATAATTTTCCAAAACCGTGAGAATGCAATCTTCCAATTCTGCAAAACACTGTTATCATCATGGATTTGAAGCGTGCTTCTGCTGTGACTGAAGTTTTTCCACAAAACCCTTGAAGCTGATAATTAACTCCTTGCGCCGATTAGCATATAACAAGTTGGAGTGTATGTGTATGAGAAGATCAAACCAATTAGATTGCCTCTCGAACGACAATTTGAAAACATGTAATCGCAAGCACCTTTTGCAATTCATTAGTTTAACCCATCCACAACTTCAACACTCTATCTTTGCCACCGGAGGCTACCTTCTCACCATCAGGACTCCAATCAACAGCAAAGACCTTCACAAAACAAATTCATGGGTATAATTTACCAGCATGCTTAAGTAAGAAAACAATTGCATCTTTATTTATAATGGCATGTTAGTGTAGGAAAAAGAAATTATGCTCAGAAGACATTAATTTCAGAGTGAAGATACCTCGTCTGCATGGCCTGGAAGATCTTGTTTCAGCTTCTGTGTCCGTATATCCCAAACCTAAAAGTACATTATGCATGAACAGTGTCAACAGGAAACCGAGTCTTCAAGTGGGCAATCTAAGTTCATAACTGATGTGTGATCTTTTGTAGGATAATTAAGGTGTTTCAAATGCTAAATGAACTCAGCAAATCTCAATCAAAATCTTGAAACAATTGTGTAAATGTTATGTTACCTTCAATGTGGAATCTTTGCTCCCACTTAGAAGAAGCCTACTATCCGCAGACCAGCTGTATAGTGACATACAACATGACATATCAACCACACAGTAAAAGTTTGACGGATATATAAAACAATAGATTAACTCAAACCTGATCTGATAAACAGGCCCAACATGTCCCCGGAAAACAGCAACAAATTTTCCTGTCGTTCCATTCCATAACTTGATAGACTTATCAAATGAGGCGCTTGCCACCCATTGCCCATCAGGTGAAAAATAAACATGGTTTACAAGCTGCAACCACAAAGTCAAAGTTACAAGCTAAAATTTTTTGAATGAAAGAAAGAACCAATCGGCCACACAGATTAAGCTTATAACCCACTTAAAAAAGATGTGACAATGAAATGCTAGGAGTTCAACTGTCAATATAAGAAAGAAGAAAATGTTTTCCAATAAGATGACAACAAACAACAATGAAGGATAAGTAAAAATGAACAGTATTGCACTCCCACCAAACAGTAACTGTAAAATTAGATTGCAATTAGAAACATATAAAAATTGTACCTGTTGATGACCTGTCATACGAGTTTTAGGTTGTTTGCTAACAGCAGGTTCCCAGAGGAACATTGTAAAATCATCAGATCCTGATACCAATCTTTCAGGAGCATTGCCTTTAATTTTGTTATACCTCTCCAGAGCGGCCTACATATATTGGTATAATTAAAAATGTATTTAAGTTCCATAAAATGGAAAGACACCCAGAGGACACCTCTGGCAGAAACACCAAAACATTGTACCTTTTTCACTTCCTCAGGAGACGAATACTGTTTCCCTGTATGATCAAAAGCTCCAGTGCGAAGAGCATATTCGGTGCTCAATGCAAGGGAGTTGACCCAATGTCCGTGACCCTAAAATGAAATCATATATACAAGAAGAAGGCCATCATAAGTCATAACAATAAAATTAAAACATACAAACAGTCACTATTGATCTGGACTTGTAGAGAACCAAACATAAGAGTTGAGAAGTGTACTCCAAAATATATTACCTTCAATTCACGAATCAGCTTCCCTTGCGTAGTTTCCCAAACTTTTATAGTACAGTCCTGTGAACTGCAAAAGTTGAGATAAATATTACCAAAAAATATGGGGGGAAAAAGCTTGAATGGTAGCTGTTATACCAAAAAGTCCATTTTATACAGGAAGGTAAGCCTAGTAAGCTATAAATATGTTAAAGTAAACCAGAGAGTTTCTGTTACAATTTCGGTTAAATCATCTTTACACATTTGCAACTTCAAAAGAAACTAAGAAAATGAGAAAATAGAGTTTAAAGAAAAGGTCAACCCTGTGTAAATCACTCCATCGCCACCCCATTTCACACAAGTCACTGCAAGCGTGTGCCCGCTAAGACAAATAACACATTTTCGCAATGAAACATCCCATATACGTGCATCTCCATCTTTGTTAGCACTTACAAAGCGACGACAAGGAGCATTCAGATGGACTGGCTCCCAAGAGATACCAGTAATCCATTTCTTGTGGCCCTAAAATGTAGAAAATTGCAAGTCTTAATGTCTCAGAAAAATTTCATATTAGAACACAATTCAACTTCATACAGGCGAGTTTAAGAGACAAAAGAGAAAGAGGTAAAGAAAAGTTGGAATGTTGTGATATGTAGCTACATTGTCAATCAATAAAATCAAATACAGAAGGAAGACACTCTAGAGTCTCTCGAAAAAGACAATCTAGAATATGATTAAATTCACCAAAAACCAGTAATATAATGATATAAGATTAACTAATTTTGTTAAGTTAAAACTGAAATGAGATTTTCAAGTACAAAGGCTATACAATGAGTGGATTGCCTGATGGCTTTCCTGTCTGGGGATCCCAACATTGAAGTTCTCCGGCCTTGCTCCCACTAACTAGATGCTTACCATCAGCAGACCATGCTATACACAGAACCCAATTCTTGTGTCCTGTACATGTGAACATTGGCGTCTGGGTATTAAGGTCCCATAGTCGGACGGTGGTATCACCAGAACCACTGGCCAACTGTCGCCCATCAGGACTAAAGGCTACTGAAAGTACAGCTTCTGTATGACCTACAATTTCAAAACACAAACTAGTAAGGATAACTCTACCCAATGTGCTTTACTAACGAACTAAATTTATGGATCATTCACTCACCAGCAATAGTAGCTGAACAACGATTAACCGGACGAATTCTGAAAACAGCTTGTGGTTGATAAACTATCGACAACACCTTCTCCACAGAAACTGAAAATTTGTTGATACAACAAAATTAAACAAATCTAAACCATCATATTAGATCATTTGAAGCTAAAAAATGCAAAAGATTTCTGAATAAAAAACCTTTATGTTTCTCTAAGTAGCTTCCAAGTGGCACCAGAAGCTCATGGTCTGATATATAAAAAGCATACGGTAACTTCTCCTCCTAAACGAAATCCACATACAGAAACTTGAATAAAAATCACTTTTAACTAATTCAAAAGAGCATCCTTTAAACCCTTACTATAAAATAAATCAAATTATGGAATCAAAATTGAAACTTTCTAGTGGGGTACACACCCATTACTTTGAAAAGTTTGGAGTGAAGAGCTTAACTTACATTATTGAGAAGCTTGTTAACGATTTGCGAAAGCTGTTGAGGGCCGGCGTTTTGAGGGAAGTACATGGGAGCTCCTAATGGATTCCCTTCTGGGTCCGTTAAGAGACACATCACGTTGTTTGTTGTCTCTGTTTCTATCTCCATTTCCTATTTTGATAATTTTTGGGTCTTTCTGTTTTCTCTGTTCTTAAATTGAGAAGGATTTATAGGGTTTTAGGTTCTGTGTAGACGAGGGTGGTGGAGATTTATGTGCAAGGTTTAGGGGAGATTCATGTGGGTCGTACACGTGGCCACGCTACTGCCGTTAGATTCTGGACACAGCTTAATTCTTTAATAATAATTAGGGCTTGCCGGTCAAAGATTACCGAATCAAAGGACAATTTTGCCCTTCATATTTTGTGAACTAGGAGTTTGTTTGCAAGTAGACTAGTGAATAATTAAGTACCGAAGAAATTAAAACTAAATATTGTTTCCAATTTATGGGTTCTGTAATCTGTCATCTTCTCTGATTTCTGAGGTGATTCTTATTCTCAACTGAAAACTTAATTATTTGTAACTAGAATTTGCTTAAAATTGACATTCATTTGTCGAATTTTTGTGGGGGCTTTTGGTGCTTTCATCGTTTCTTTATTTAGAATCGAGGAGTTCTTTGATGTGGGAAAATGTAAAAATGCAGATGCATTTTTTCCTTCTTTTTTTTTCCCCATATAGTTGAAGGCATGCGATGAAATATTCAAGTACCTTAGCTTTATGCCATTGCTTTATATATTTACTTCATTTGTAAGAAATTATTTTGCAAATAAATGGCTTGCGTGTTGGCAAGATGTTGCACGGCGAAAGATAACGCAACATTCACTTGTGATCTTGTCAATGCAGTTATATTAGACGATAGGGAAGAAATCAATGGCAAGGTTTAGTAATCCTCCTGAAGATGCGGTGGCCGATATTCTTGGCGGCTGCCAAAACATTGCATTCTCTAATTGCGAACCACAGATTCGTAGTTAAGCATCTATGAAACCAGATAAACAGCAGGAAAAAGTTGTAGCATTCTGTGCAAGCTCATCAATGATGGCGTAGAAAATGTCTTCGCCTTCCTCTCTTTGGATAACAAAATGGTAAGGTTACTCGGCGGGGATCATGTTTCTTGGAGCCGAAAGTTCTTTTGTTTGTGGTTCTCAATGCATATGCTTCAGAGGAGGCTATTATTGGCGATCGGTGTTGGTTGGAGAACTGATTTCATCCTTTCGTTTGACATGAGTGATGAGGATATACAAGTGCCAGAGTTCTCCTCTAATGCTGCTACTAGTAATCAGCTTTTACTTTATTTCACCTTTACAAATGTCTTTTCTTTTACTCAATAAGGAAAAAGTTGTGAAAGTGTCTTTTTAATTTTATCATTTTTGTTACCGACACTAAATCATTGTTAAGTTAGCATAAAAAAATGAAATTTTCTACTGTTTATTTTTTAGTCAGTCTTTTGATAAATTGTCAGTTATAAAGATAATGTTTATCTTTTTGTAACTACAATCTCTTATTTTCATCAAAAAGATTAGGAATTCACTTACAGAGATGATGTATCGTTTTCCACGCATCCAAGCCAATGTCATGTCACCTGGTAGGGTTTCATCTCAACGACATGTCATTTTATAGAAGAATATAAACGACAAATCCTAAATAGTATGTTCCCGCACATACCATTTACGCGTTTCGGCTATAAAAATATAAATATGACGTGTCTTCTATATAAGTGTATGTCAAACGACGCCATCATCTGATGGGAAAGAGGCTAAATGACGGATCATCTAATACCTTTTTGCCAATTAAAGGACCTTTAATATTTTTTTATTAATATTGTTGTCATCGTCATAATAACAACAACAACAACTCATTATTATAATAATAACTTATTATTATTATTATAATAATCATAATCATAATTACCGTTGTTAATATTTATAATAATAATAGTAAGGACAATAATTAACCGATGATATTTTGGCAATTGATGAAATCAATTTAAATGATGAAATATGAGGTGAAAAATCTTTTTTTTTTTGGGTATTTGAGGACTTGTCTTCCATTGTTTTCTCCTAGATGACATGTTGTCAGTTATTCTTTTTCTGTAAATCATGTTGTCAGTAAATTTTTACCTCAAACGACATGTCATTTCTTTACTACAGTTTACAATTATAGGTGTAGAGTAAAAGAGTCTTTGCTTATTCCTATCGAATAAGTTAAATCAAGTTAAGTTAATTAGTTATTTCAATTTTATTACAATTTGAAGTTATTTACTTATTTGGGTCTGGATTTTGATATGAATAGGATTATTAATTTATTTTCTTCCTAATATTTTATATTTAATTGTCAATAATAATCCTCTTTTTATTGCACTTCTAGATTATTCATCTTTGTATAGTCAAGAAGTTAGACAAATATCACTTTAAAGATTTAATAATTCAAAACAAAACTCTAAGGACAAGTCATTGAATTTGGTTTTGGGTAATGTTATACTTACCATCCCAGTCGATTTGTCACCAATAAAATATTGTCATTTGGATATTATATATAAATCTCAAGAAGAAAAGAGCTGCTTCGCCTTGTCAGCTTTAATTTACGTATATTCTTGTCAAACGACTAACTGATTACTTTAGTTTATAAGTTTACGATTATGTATACAAATAAAGACTAATAAATAGAGTCTTTAATTTTCCTTTTTTCTGTTTTGGACATGTAATAGAATTCGTAATAATTTTGCTGTTTGTTTATTAATTTACAAGGAAGTCATTGTTATCGATTTAGCTAAGAAGATGTCAATGGATCTTCGCTTGCTCGCACATGGGGGTTCATGGTTTGGCAAATGGGGATACGAATTCTTTTCTGGAAGTTACTGGGTGTTGAAAGGAATCTTTGAAGATACGATTGAAACTCTCAACTCATTCAAACTTTATAATGCTTCTCAAGATTTCAGTGGTACGGATCAGGGCAGAGAAATGAGTCAACTTTTAGATTAATATAGACGAAGAAGTGAAAAGATGGACACACAACAAGATGTTCTCAAGTATTCGTTAGAAAATGTTGCGTCTCATAGAAAGAAGACGGATGTGGCCACCAGTGCCATTTCTGTGGTGAATGACGATAATGATGAAGCCACTGATCCTTCAACCAGAATAACAAACCTACCTCACATACATGGCCAGAAAATTGAGTTGCTATTATACGTCTATGATCATTAATAATGAATCAAATTTCAACGTTCACATTTTGACGATTATTTCATGTGCTTAGTCAGTATTTAATTAGCCAAATAGTGGTTATTTAAGAAAACAAGGTAGCTAAGTAGAATATCTCCGTGAAGCCTAATTCATGCTTATCATAATTTATTCGTTATATTTGTTTTTCCAGTACTATGCATGCATACTAGTTGTCAAATTTGGAGGCGAAAAGAATGTTATATAGAAAAAAACGTATGCAATTGTTATTCTGTAACTCAACTGCTCCTTTGACCAATCGAGGGTTGAGATTTTTATTTGATTAATAATATCCTCTCATTAATTAATGTGCTCACAAAGAAAAATATTCTAATAGGTCAACCTTGCCTCGAATCCAAAAGCTAAATATTAGGAAGAACAAAAGAAATATAATTGGAAGAAATTAAGGTCCTTGTGTCCTTAATGTTGCTTATTTTTATCATTTAGATTCTGTAAGTACATCCTTGGCGACACACAAAAGAGCTGATCAGACTTTTATGGATCGAGTAGATTGATCGGATTGAACTAAAATAGATTCTGAACACTTTTAGATAGTAAAGTTTTAATAGTAAGGTTCTAATAATAAAGGAACTTGATTATTATTTTTTTTCTATTATAGTTTTAACATAATAAAAATTAGAGATGGTCATAAAAAAATGGTAATTTCGAGAGAGCCAAGCAGGAGGCCACATCACAATAAACATATACACAGCACAGTTACTACAAAATGACAAAAATTCATTTTGCTCTAATATAAAAAATAATTTTGCCACCAAAGTTTTACTACTGAAATCTATCCTATGAAAGGAATCAACTCTCAACTATCGATATCCTTGCGGCTTGTATATTCTTGAAGAATCCACTTGGTTCTTATTTTTCTACCGCTATCTTGATTCTATCACACGTGTGCCTTATTTGATTCCAATCTTTTATAATTATAAGAACACATTTAATAATTAATTAATCATCGATCTTTAGTTACTAAGTTGACAGAAAGCTCTAATCATTAATTCATATAAAATTAGGTATATATAAATCACAATTGTTTCTTACAAAAAGTCCTCGATCCGCGTTGACAACGTACATTAGAATTTAGAAGATGCAAGTCAAACAAATAATAATTTTTGCATTGAGTATATAAGATTAATTCAAGCCTCTAGTACTGCCTGCATGATGATCGTTTCAAAATTAATAAATTTCCACACAGAGAAAAGTAAACCAAAGAAAATTTCTACCCGTATTACTCATTCCTTTGAACTCCAAGCTCAACTATCATTCCGTACATTAGCAAACTAGCTACAATTTTCTATATAAAGGGATCAACTTACATGTAATTTCTCACAACATTATTCAATACCTTTAGAAATTTTACTGCTTATTTTTTCTTTGAAAATAGAATTTAAAAATGTCTCGGTTTCGAGTTACAACTATTTTTCTCTTTGTTGCTTTAATGTTTGGAGCATCTAATGCCCAATTGAGCTCAACATTTTATGCGACCACATGCCCTAATGTGTCAAGCATTGTACGCGGTGTTGTAGAGCAAGCTCGAAACAATGATGCCCGAATTGGCGCCAGACTCATTCGTGTCCACTTCCATGATTGCTTTGTTAATGTAATTGCTTTGCCCATTGTGGCTTGCCGAACTTTTATTTTTTTATTATTGTTTTTATTCTTAATTTTTTTAAAAAAGATAAAGTGTGTGTCCAAATTATTTTTTTAATTACTATCTTTCCTAGAGTTTGAACTCATGTGAATGATCAGCCAAATAAAGCGATTGAAAACCATTCGACAAAGCCCCTTCATTAAAAAGCTAACTCATGTCATATTATCATTTAGTAAATACTAATGAATATATATATTTTTAATCTATTTTTCTCTATATACAGGGCTGTGATGGGTCGCTTTTGCTTGATGATTCAGCCCCCGATGGCATACAGAGCGAGAAAAATGGAAACCCCAACCTATCAACCGGCGGGTATGAAGTAGTTGATGACATCAAAACTGCACTGGAGAACGTTTGCCCCGGTGTCGTCTCCTGTGCTGACATCTTGGCCATTGCATCTCAAATCTTGGTTTCTTTGGTAATTTCATTACCTAGTTTCCTATATACGTTTCTTCTACTATCTTAATTAGTAAGAGTCGTTCTCTAGTTCAGACATTTGCAAGCAGAATTACCCATGACACTTATTTCTATAATTTAGCACGCAATATAGTTATTTATTTTTTTACCTTTTGCATCGTGGAAACTAGATATTTCCTTCCCATTTTAATGAGTGTGTATAAGAGATTTTATTTATTGAACCAATAAGCACTTATAATATAATTCTGTCTTTCTATCTGAATCTGTTAAAACTTAAATAGTAGAAAAAATTGTCATGCTATTATTTTATACAGATTTATTTTTCTTGTACATCAATAAAATCATTAAGAAATGGACATTTTACAGGACGGAGGTCCGACGTGGCAAGTGCAGCTAGGAAGGAGAGATAGCAGGACTGCAAATCTAGCTGGGACTTCAGGCATTCCACTCGGCAATGAAACCCTGGATCGAATTTCTGAAAAGTTCAGAGCTGTAGGACTTGATGATCCCACTGACCTAGTTGCTTTATCAGGTATATTTGCTATTTAACATTGCTAAACTGATCTTTTTAGCCTTGAATTCAAACTCAGTAGCTAGCTAAAGAAAACTGTTTTAAAATCACTCGGCTGTGCATGTACTGGAGGCTTATTTGTTATATCTTCTTCTCATGATATGTAGCATTTACATGGAACTAATATAAATTACCGTGTGTCCCAGGTGCACATACATTTGGACGTGCTCGGTGTGTAGCATTCAGGAACCGTCTGTTCAATTTCGACGGTGCCGGAAACCCTGATCCGACCATAGATCCGACGTATCTTCAAACCCTTCGCCAAAATTGCCCGCAAGGCGGCAATGGCAATGCCTTAGTCGATCTTGATCCGACGACGGCTGATGGTTTTGACAATAACTATTTTACAAATCTTCAAAACAACCGAGGGCTTCTTACATCTGATCAAGTTTTGTTCTCTACAACTGGCGCTGAGACTGTTGCCATTGTCAACCGCTTCGCTAATAGTCAAACGGACTTTTTTGATACTTTTGGGCAAGCAATGATCAATATGGGAAATATAAGGCCATTGACTGGGAATAATGGCGAGATTAGGTCCGATTGCAGGAGGATCAATTCAAATTAATAATCAATGTCGAGAAGAAGTACTTGCTCGTAGGGGATATGGGGCAATTATTAATTCGAGTAAATTTTCTATTCGCAAGTGTGTAGTCTGTATGCTAGTTTTTGTTTTTGCCGTCAAATGTGACAATAACGGCAAAATGAAATTTTCTTTTGTCAATTTTTTACATTAATTGAACTGTACTTTGAGTACAAAAAGTGTAGGATAAGAATTAGTTTTTCATTAAGTGTGATTTTATAAATTGTCAATTGTATTATTAACACAATCAAGTTTTCTCCTATTTTGGTTTATTACAATAGAATTATGATACTTTTATTCAACTCATTCCTTCATGTCACATCTTTTTGTATACACCTGTTTCAGGCTGTTTGTCAAAGTACTTCAAACTCTACAGCGTAGAACCTTTTTGACTAATTTTATTACCTCATCTCATCATTCATGTCCCCTTGATTTACACTAATCGTGTAATCGAATGGGTTCGTAGAATCTTGCATAGAATGCATGATGTAGAGGATCTCTCTGACAAAAATGAATGAATCCTTCATGGAGAATTTTACCAGCAAATATTCTCTTAGTACTATTCTGTAGTCAAATAATTAGGAGGGTCAGAGCAAAAACTTCTTTTGAAAAGAAAAATTGAAGTTATATCCTTTCTGGGTAATTTTGGTCTAACAGCCGACACCAATGCCAATGATCCTTCCTTGAAACATTTATTATAAAAATTTATAGACTTACTAAATCATACTCAAATGCACTGTAAAGTAATTACAGTGCCTAAATGAAATTTGTACAAATGTTCAGAAGTAAGCTCACTTAAAGCTTATCAAAAAAAAAAAAAAAACCTCACTTAAAGAGACAATTAATTCTGGTTCGCAAAAAGTAAGCTTTATATGAAGGATATGTTATTATTTGGCTAATTAAGCATGGAAGACCAAGAAAGGCGGTGTGCATAAAAGAACATAATTTCTAATGCATGAAGCGTATACAATTCCTATTTTTAATAATCATGCACCAGTCCAATTCTCCTTGTGAACATAAATAATTAAAAGATTCAAAAAAGAATCTCAACTCTCTCAATTTTAGTCAATGAGAAAATTTATATTAAAAAAATTAAGAAGCCTTATTACCAAAACTATAACCGAAACCATATGTTTATTTTTTTATATTGCAACTTTCTTTTATGCCTGGTAATTTGACTTACTGTATATTTCATTAATCATTGCTACTAGAAATCAAATTCTCAATTTAATTAAATATTTACCATAATAAAAATTATAGAATTTCCTTCGGCCATTGACTAATGTTAAAGACATTTTTAACCAAAAAAAGAAAAAAGAAAAGAGTAAAAAGCAAATTAAATTCCAGGACAAGGTTCTACCGCTAGTTGACAGAAGAGTCCAGAAAGCTTGATAGAGAATTATTTGAATTTACTGTAACCTTACGTACATAGATTGGGACTTGGAAAGGGACCTGATCAGGCACAAAAGTAATTATTTAACTTTAATTAAAATAAAGTACACCTGCATTTTATCCAATAATTCCAATCAGGGCCTTATATTATATTTCATTCAACACAAGGTAAGATGTTAACACATTTTTAACAAGGGAATTGATTCTTTTTTATTCAAGTTTTCATCATTTTTCTTGTACAAAATTGATCTTCAACCATTATAAATCAAATAACAGTGGGAGTTTCTGTGCATTAAAGCGTTCGTTATTACTTTAGAAAAAGCGTTCGTTGTTTTCTTCTAAATGTTTATGCCAAGTGTTACTCAACATGATAACAAAACATATTTGACCTCAAAGTTTTGGTGTTTAATCCCTATAACCTAAATCAGATTTGGCCACCAAAAAAAACTTCGTGTTAGATTTACATGACAAGTCAATCCAAATGTGCCTTGCACGTGAGCTTAGGTGGTAACTCAGCACCTGTTAGATATACACATGTATATACAATAAGTTCAAATTTAAAAAAGTCTTTGACATATTTCTCAAGAGGCAAGGGGGCTTGCTTCAACGAGCTGAATAATCTAAACAATTTATTTATTTATTTTTTATTTTTTGCATTATATATAGACAGATTAGGCTTACTTCAAATGAATATTTCCACTCAGAAGAAAAGTAAACGGAGGATTTTTCTCAACCTGTACACGTGCATTAAATTTTTTTTCCCCATATAACGGGCTGAAACTCTATAGCACCTCCCTCACAAATTAAGCAAGCAGCATATCTGAACTCTGATATTCACTATTCTCAGAATTTGCATTTCTTTCTATATAAACCAAAATAATGTCCTCGTTTCAAATTGCAAATATTTTTCTCTTCCTTGCTACAATGTTTGGGGCAGCTTAATTATGCTCAATTAAGCCCCACGTTTTACGCTAACACATACCCTAATGTGTCAAGCATTGTACGTGTACATAAATCTTCTCGATCATTTGTCTGCATGTTGTAAGTTTGATTAGCTCATAAAAAAATTTGACACCTTCTTTTCTAATTAGATTAAATATTTTATAAGCGGAAGCAAACGCCTTAAATTTGATACTACTTTAAAATCAGATGAGAGATCTTCTGCGTATGATCCTTGTCATGCGGTAAAGTAGTTTGTGCCCACGTGCGAAAATGTCTGGCTTCGATATCCTAAAAAACCTAGCCCATTAAACTAACTCATATTTCAAAAGCTCATGACTTTACGGTTACCTCAAACTCGTATATTATTAGACCCATAATTATCCCAACCAAAATGAGATATTTTCCCTACATAAACCTGCTCTTTAGAGAGACAACTGACGCCCACCCTCATGAATAGCTATACTATATTGTCCAATAGGACCGTTGATTGTTATGATTAGATTAATTATATAGCTTCTTTATCTTAATTATGGAGCTTGGTTTATTCACTAATTTTTGCATTGGCAGCTTATATACTATCCAACAAAGAAAATTTTCTTTTAGGCATTTTGCTGCCCTGATGAATATATACGGCTGTAGGGCTGTGATGCTTCTCTTTTGCTAGACGATGCAGACGCCACACAAAGTGAGAAAAGTGCAGTATCAAACCAATCCACAGCCGGGCATGAGGTTATTGATGACATCGATTCTACCCTAGAAAATGTTTGCCCCGGCGTCGTTTCATGTGCTGGTATCGTAGCCATCGCATCTCGAATTCAGGTTTCTTTGGCATATTTTTATTTAAAGCAATGATATTCTTATTCAGACAGAGAATTTGTTTATTTTATTTTAGCACCGGTTTATGTATCATTGTTTCTATCAGCGTTAATTTTGTCTCTTCACAACTCTGATATCTTAAATATGCATCAATATGCTTGCTGTATGATAGTTGAATCAACATGTTTTTTTTAATGTGTAGAATGGAGGTCCAACATGGCAAGCGCAATTAAGAAGAAGAGATAGCAGAACAGGGAACAGAGGTGGAACTGGCGACATTCTCTTGATATTTGATCTCGGCAAATAAAACATATGTTTATTATAAGAAAAAATATTTAAAAATAACAAAAAATATAAAAAAGTATCTTATAATTGATTCTTTTACTGACACCAAACCTTATATTTTTTATTTTAGTATTTAAATTTTTTATTTTAATTTCACTTTATGTAATTTATAATATATATGAATAAAAGTGTATTTGAAATAAGGGATTATTGAGTATTATGAAAATAGTAAATGATTACGTGGTATACATTGATTTCAGTAGTAGAAACTCATAATCTTCCTTTTAAAACATAAAATTTGAAAATAATATAAAAATACAATAGAACCAACCTTGATAAATTAATATTCAATAAATAAATAACCTCAATTAAAAAATAGATTTTGTTGATCCCTACTTGGGGCAATATAGTAAATTAGTAATTCGATAATTTATAAAATAATAAATTTCTTTAAAAAATCATAATCTATTACTTTATTGAGGTTATTTATTTATTGAGTATTAATTTGTTAGGGTTCTACTGTATTTTTATATTATTTTCAAATTTTATGTTTTAAAATGGAGATTATCTCTAACTTTTTTGTAATGCTAAATTCCACTTTGCATTATTGTTTTGCAACAAATGTGAGACGGGCTCTACGTATCATTATGAATAGAGTA